>NC_138047.1:108340270-108520270 GCF_964194185.1 Rhinolophus hipposideros | reverse complement strand
AAGGCACGCTTCACCTGCCTGGTCCCCTGAGGGTACTCCCCACCTGGCCCCTGGGAAGCTCTTAAGGTGGGCGGATGCAGGGATCATCGACCATTTCTCATTGGCCCTGTTTGCCCATCCCCGCCGCATGGAGGCGGGAGTGGTCTCCTGGCCGCCAGCCCAAAGTGCACCCGCACAAGCGGGGCTAGACAAACACCAGCGTGATGGCCTCAGCCCTGCTGAAAGCCTTCAGGGTTTCTCGGGGTGCAGGGTGAGGCTCCACCCTTGTTAGGACATGGGGCCCCCAGCCTCCTCCACCATCCGATTGTCTGATCCCTGCCACTCTGTTTCTCCAGCAACAGCACCTGGCTGAGGTCCCCACCCCGTGCTCGTGCTGTGCCCTTTCCCTGGAATATCTGTCATCTGCCTGTCCCCTCCACCAAGCCCTGCCTCCACAGCCAGGTCAGATGCTCCTGCCTCCAGGAAGACCTCCTGGTCCCACATCAGCTGCCAGGGCTCCTGCCGCCGGCACTCCAGAGCTCTCTCCCTGCCCCTCACATCAGGCTTAGGTGTGTCCACATATGACCCCCCCCACGATGGGAGCTCCTCGAGGGGGGTGGGGACTGCACCTGACAATTATCAGGGTGCAGGAGCTTGAACTGAACTTCCTGATTTATTCTGTAAATCTCACCTGGAATGGGAACGAGCCTGACCTGGGGGCGTAGGACAGACCTGGGGGAGGGCGACCTGAGGGGAGTGAGAAGGAATGAGGGCACCCCTCTCATGTTGCATATAAGCTCATGGAAAGGGAGGCCCAGCGGGGGTGACCGACACGCAGGTCTCTGAGGGGCACATGGCCCCTGCCTGGCTGCTGCTCTTGGGTCATCCTTGTTCCTCTGCCAGCTGCCAGCAAGGCGGGGCAGGGGACACAGGGCAGCATGTGCTCTGGGTCACGTCCTCTTGGGCCTCCAGCCCAGCCACATCCCTGACCGTCAGGCATGAAGGTGCCAGGGCCGCACGCCGGGTGCCATCCCTGCCTCAAGGCTGTGCCCCCCATGTGAGCAGAGCCCCAGATAAGTAGAGGCCCCGCTCAGGAGGACACTTACCAGGTTCACCAGCGGCCCCCCGGAGTTCCCGTACTGCAGGTGAAGAAAACACAGTGTTAGCTGTGCCCGGAGTGCTCCTGAAGCTCTTTCTCACAACGACCTTTCCAACAGCACAGAGACATGTGGCTACCTTATCCCCCAGCAGCTTCGAATGGCCTCGTCCCCGTCCCCCATGTCACAGATAAGAAAGCCTGGGCCCACACAGGCCCCGTGGGTGGCTGAGCGGGTGGGAGCCGGGCAGTGCTCTCTGCAAACCTCCCAGGCTCACTCCATAGTTGCTTTGGTGTCTCTGTCACTCGTGGCCTGGGCAGCGCGAGCCGCCTACAGGATGGAACCACTATGTCTCATCCTGCGGCCTCAAGCAGTCTGGACAAAGACTGACATTTCCAGAGAACGCCCGAACCACGGCAAACCCCGACAGGCGGGTGCTGGGCCATCTGGGCAACGTGCTTTGTGAGTGCCCCAGGCGCCATCCAAACAACAATACTAACAGCTGCGAAGGTGATGATCATGTGATGGGAAGCTGACCGTGGGGATTCGGGCAGACATTTCAGGGGCGTGGCTGTGCCTCTCCATCCCGAAGGCGGCCCCCAGGCAGGGCCGCAGCCTCTAACTCCCAGGGCAGACCTGGCAGCATGCGAGTCAGAGCTCCACATCATGGAAAGAACTTTCTAGCAGCGAACAGTCTGTCGAGGGTTGGGGTGGGGTCCTGGGGCAGGGCCGAGCCCGGCAGAGACGGCTGAGGACTCACGTTGATGATGGCGTCCGTCTGGATGTAGTCCATGTCCGAGTCCCGCAGGCCCAGCTCCCGGCCATCCCTCTGGGCTGTGCTCACGATGCCCGTGGTCACTGTGTTCTGCAGGGCGAAGGGGCTGCCGATGGCCACCACAAACTCACCGGGACGCAGGTCTGCCGAGTGGCCCAGCAGCAGCGCCGGGAGCTTTTTCTGGGGGAGGGAGGGAAGGAGGGAGGTTTAGCTGCACGCCTTTGGTGGGGGACCAGAGCCAGGTCAGGCCAGGCCCCTGGTGGGGTGGCCCCAGAAGCAGCTGGACAGAGCGGTCAGGGTAAAGGCCCAGGCAAGTTGCTGACACAGACTAAGGCCAGGCCTGCCTCCGGCTGGCCCTGGGTGGACAAGAGAGACCCAGGCTGGTATCCTCAAAGCAGAGGCTCTGTCTCACCAATGCCCACAGGTCTCCCAGAGCGGGCACAGGGTACAGCCGGGCTCAGCCTCTGAGGCCACTGAGCCCTCTGGATTGATGGTCACAGTGCCCTCTGAAACTCTGATAGAAGCTATGGACACCAGCACCCCGAAAGTGTACCCCACATAAGCTGCTGCATACATACGATCCAGAGATCTGCAGGAGCCCTGGGGCCCGTCTGGGGACCTGGGGACCCTGGTTACGGAATCCTTGATTCAGCTCAACTGATCTCCTAATACAGACACATGGGGAAACTGAGGCCCAGAGAGATAAAGCGACTTAAGCAAGCTCCGCCATCACCCCTGCGCACTAAGACACCTGCACACTTCTCCCTGTTTTGCATGGAGCCAGAGCAGCCTGTCTGTCTAACTCGGGGACGGCCTGGGAGCTCTGAAGCTGCAGGGAGCGTGCTCAGAGGAGGTGCTTGAGTGTCTGTCAGAAGGGGCTGCAGCGCACGCGCCAGTACATGTGAAATCGGTGGGCTGAAGCTCTGTCACCTGCACCTACGTCAATTTCCGGGTTTTGGTGTGGCACCCCTATGTCAGACGTCACCACTGGGGTAGCTGGGGGCATATGGGACCTCCCAGCACCACTTCCGCTGCTTTTTGCAGGTCTAGAATTATTTCCAGATAAAGTTTTATATAAAACGGTGCTGGAGACGGCCATGTCGAGATCACACAGACCTCACCCTCCCTGGGGATTGGTGGGGAGGACCCCACACTGCGGACCCTCTGAAGTGCCCCATGCCACTGCTCGTCCTGCCCAGTTAGTAGCTTTTTCCTTTACACTGTATGCCACCACATCAAATAAGGGATTTTTTCTTTAGGAGGCCTTTTTCATAGCAGCTGGGGGGACCAGTGTGGAGGGGGAAGAACAGGACATATATCCCAAGTGCTCCCCACTGGCCTCCCTCACCCCACGGGACAGCTGTGTCCCTGGGCCGGGCCCAGGAGGGACAACGGAACTGCCCCTGGCGTTGGAGGCCTCCCTGAGGCCGTGGCCGTGGGCAGCACAGTTTTCGGCCAGCGGGCGGCAGCCTTGCTCTGCCCTGCCCTGTCCCAGTGGCTCAGGGAAACAAGGGTGGGTGTCGGAGACCTTGGTTCTCCTCTGAGGTGGCCCATGTCGGGACAAATGGCTGGCCCCCCGGGCCTCGGGTCCTCCAGCTGTCCATGGGAAGGGTGGGCTGGGGCATCTCTCAGCTGGAGTCTGGAGAGGCTCCCCTGCCCCCCTGCCCTTGCCCCCCACTCACTTTGGGATGGATCTTAATGGTGGCGATGTCCGACTTCTTGTCGATGTCCTTGATGGTGGCCTCGTAGGTGTCACCATTCTGCAGCTGCACCTTGAGCTGCTGCCGGCCTGAGAGGGCGTTGGTGCTGGTCACCACGTGGGCGTTGGTGACGATCAGGCCGGCCTCCGACATGATGAAGCCGGAGCCACTGGAGAGGGGCACGTTGCGGCCAAACAGCGGATGTCTGCGGGGAGCGGGCACAGGGGTGTTCAGGGGCCGGGCACATGGGACCTGGGGGTCGGCCACAGTGACGGCTGAGCCAGCATGGGGGCAAAGAACACGGGCTTGGGGTCCTCTAAGCCCAAGTTTAAATCGCAGCTTTTCCACTTACTGGCTGTGGTCTTGGCCAGGTCAAGACGTCTGACCCATCTCACGGCCAAAAAGAGGGGCCAAATCTCTGACTTGCAATTTGCCAGATGAGACAGGAGGCCAGACATGTTAGATCTGTGATAGCACAGCAGACACTCGCTGCTCTGACAACAGCACTGGAGCCAGACAGACCAGGATTCTAATCTCAAGGCCAGGCCCCACTTATTATCTGCCCGACTGTGGGCAGGTGGTTTAACCTCTCCGAGACTCGGTCTGCCCACCCAGAAAATGGGATAACATGCCTGGTGCCTAAAGCACCTGGAGGCAGGAAGTCACTCAACAAACAGGGCTGTTATTGGCAGAAGGGAAAATGTACCAGTGTGCCTACAGCATCCGCTGGGACTGTCACAAGCAGTCCCCAGAGAATGTTAGTTTCCCAGATTTCTGTGCAGACAGAGGGTAAGCACTGGGTGGGGACGTGCTCTCACCTCCTTCTGACCCCTCCACTGCGGCCGGCTGCCTGGAAGCCCCCAATGGCTACCTGAAGGGCCCATAAGCAAGCAAGAGAAAGAACAGGAAGGATGGGACTTTCTCAGGAAAGTGAGTCTCTGGACTGGATAGAACCAGTGACAACAACTCATGTCACCAAGCGCTCCTAATGAGCCAGGGACAACGTCATTTAATTCTCATGATAGGTACCCTACAAGGTAGGTAAGTCTCCAGTTCACAGGTGGGGAAACTGAGTCCCAGAAACACGAAGCACTTGGCTGGGTCAGGCAGGCACAGGGTAGAGCATGGGTTTGGACCAGGCGTCCTGGCCACTCAGCCCCCCTCAGGGTGACCATAGCCTGTGTCCACCCAGCTGTGTGTGCCCTGGGCAGGGGCTACATCTGAGTGCCCCTGGAAGTGCCTGCCCACAGCGCCTGCTCAGCCGGACACGTACAGGACTTGGCGCTTGTCTGTGGAAGGGCCCGAGACCACTGAGGCCTCCGTCATTTTGTCTGGGATTGTACCTGGATCTCAGCCTCCGACCCCTCGGACACCAGCCTCTGAGGCTGACACGGGAGACATCACCTCCTGCCCAGCTGAACTGCTGTGGGCAATTGGGTGGCTCAGGGCCTGGTGCCCGGGGCCTTCGGGACAGACACTGCCCCCACCCACGCCACCAGCAAGGCCAGGACTTAGCACAAGTACCCATTAGCATGTCCAGTGGTAATCTCCTCAATGACACATCCCCGGGTCTGGGGCCCCCAGAGAGGGCAGTGAGGGGTCAGCGTGTTGCCGAGGGATGGGCTCAGCTCCGAGGTCCGAGACACCTGAGATCACACCCTGCCTCAGCACTTAGCAGCTCTGTGAGCCTGGGGAAGTGTCCAGGCCTCTGTTTCCACGTCCAGGAAATGGGAACGTGACAGCCTACCTTCCAGGGGTCACGGGAAGATGCCATGGGCAAGAGAGAAGGGCCTTGGAGTGCAGGGAGCACAGGCGCTGTCAGTCAGCATTGGGAGTGGCCTGGGCCTGGCTCTTAGGGGTGAGTCCCATGGGCTGGCACCAGGGCTGTTTGAGAAATGTAGGCAAACAGCCGCCATGGCATGGGGCACACAGGGTGTCCAAGGGTATCACTATTCTGATGGTGCTGGGCTCGTGCCATTCCCCTCGCCCCACGGAGCACTGTTGGTGGTGAGCAGTCCCTGTCCTCCAGAGATGGGGCATAGTGACACCCAGTGACACGGGCTCACACTGGGCTGGCTTGGCACCATCAAGCAGGGGCAGGAATCGCGGTTCTGTATTTGCAGGCTTTAATACCTGGCCTTCTGGGATACGAACACATAGTAGCCGCTCATGAGTTGAATGAATGACTAAATGACTACAGCTACCGCCCCCTGTGCACCTGCTTCGTGCCTACAGCTCTGGAGGCGCCAGGTTGTTTTCCATTTCCCTAGGCAAGGCCGTCAGAGTCAGAGGGGACGTCCTTCCCAAGGGCACACAGCAGCCGGAGTCTGAGTGAGGTCTGCCTGACTCCAAGCCCAGTCTGGTTTCTGCTGCCCCCAGTGCTAGACCCAAGTCTGGTTTGGGCCCCAGCAGGCAGAGGGGACGCCTGGGAGAGGCGCGGGCGGGGCTTCACACACCTCAGGAAGAGCTCTATGTGCACCACAGCCGGCGCGATCTTCTCCACCACGTCGGCGATGAAGTTGAACTTGTACCGCGGGCTGGTCAGCTGGTGGAGACCTGCACTGGCAGGAAGAACCCGGTACATTAGGGAGACGCAGACACCGCCCAGAACCCGCCCGGGGTGAGGAAGGAGGAAGCTCCACCCAAGACCCCCGATCAGATTCACAGCCCCTTGGGGACACTGAGCAGCACAGTGACACGAAGACATCTGGGGACGGGACTCGCTCGCCCCAAGAATGGTTAATGCTGAGCTTCCTCCTATCTCCTCACTGGACCCTGCCCGGCAGGCCAGGAGGTTCAGAGAAGTTAGGACACTTGCTCTGGGCTGCACAGCAGTGACATGCCTCTCAGGCTGGATCCGGGCCAGCTCCCCTGGGCCCTTGTCCTTTCGCTCACATATAGCAATACCCTGACACGAGGACAGCATCCCCCCCTTGCCAACTCTGCTTGTCTGTCCAGGCCTTGGGCTAGTGCAGTGCCTGGGCACCAATATAGAGAAGCCCGGCTGTCCCTCCTGACTTGCCCCGCCCAACACAATGCGGCCCCCTTCTGGGCCATGCTGGGACCCATGTGCATCTATTAATACCTTGGCCTTGCCCCAGCCTGACTTGCCAGGCGGTTCACAAACTTCTCTGGAACCTTCCCTGTCTCAGATTTCTGCTGCCGTCAGCAACAGGGCTGCTGTGTGCTGGGACCACAGGCTGGAGGCATGTTGGTGGCATGAGGCCCCACGCTTGGCCTCCCCGCTTAGGCCGGTGCCGGGGTCTCCCAGGCCCTTGCCAGGGACAGGTGCTATTGGCACCCATACTGCCCAGTCCTGCTTGTCAGTAGCTCGCAGGGCCCGCAATGGGCTTCGAGTCCTGGGCCTGGCTGCGCACTGCCACTTTCCAGCTGTGTGGCTTCAGGCAACTCACTTACCCTCTCTGGGCCCTGACTCCTAATCTGAAAATGAGACTGAAGACCCCCTTCTACCCTCGCCCCCCACCTGTAGGAACTGGGTGTGGCTGTGACTTGCAAATGTGCAGCTCCCTGCCCGGGGAGCCCACCACCCACCCTGCCAGCCTGATGGTGGTGAGTGAAGTGGGCACAGCCTGTCAAGTCCAGTTTTGCAGCTGCTGCTCCTGCTGATGAGCTCTGGGAAGTGACTGAGCATAGGGATCTGGAGAAAATCTGGTTTCCCCGGTCGTCCAAGGTGAGGGGAGCTAATGTGAGTGTAGTCAGAGGAGCAGGCAGGGGCCCACGGCCATGCCAGGAGCACGTGGCAAACGCAGTCGCTGCCCACGTCCCGACTAATCTCCCCAACCATCCAGGGCGGCAGCCACGGCAGGGCTCATTCCCTCCATCTTTGAAGTGGGGAAACAGGTTCAGTAAGAGGAATCCTCTTGCCTGAAGACACACATCTAGTTAGACGATAAACCAGGCTCCCTTCCCCACCCCCGTGTCCCCAAGGCCCCACTGTCCATTAAGCCTGAACTGGGTCTCAGAGCCCAGAGGACAGTTAGCCTTAGGCTCTGCGGTTAGGGCGGGCAAGGAGGGCCCACCTCACTGATCCTTCGAAGTCTGCCTCTCAAACGGCCCATGGGCCCTGGCGGACAGCCCAGCCTGCTTTGGTCAACCTGAATCAAAGGCCGCCTGTCCAGGGGTGGCCCACTGCCGGCCACTGTCCGGCTTCTTGATTAGCAAATAGTGGGCAGCCAGGGGCTACTCTGCCTTGGAGCACTCTTCCTGGAAGCAAAGCCTTTTGGTGGGACAGGTCCAAGGTTCAGAGGTCATGTTAACAACCAGCTCTGGTGCAGGGCTCCCTCTAGGCCAGGGCTCCGTGCTCCCAGCACACATCGGGTATGCCACACGTCTATTTCCCTGCGGGATCACTGGTCCTCGTGGAAACTCTGGAAGTGAAGCTGTCTGTCAGACAGCCCAGCTCTGTCCACCAGCTAAGGTCCTGGGAACGTGTATTCATGCTCTAGCCTCCAGGCAGAGGGAAGGGAACCAGCAGCAGGCCCTGCTCCCCTCAGGTTCTGTTTCTGACAAGATACTCCCACCAGGCAATCCCCATGGCTTGGCCCTGGAGGACCCCAAACCCAGGCCGCGCAGGGGTATTTGGCAGGGTCTGCAGCTCTCCCATATATACCGAGGCTGGATTTACGTTGGCTGAGGCTCCTGGCCACCGTGCGGTGCTGGGGCGGGCAGCTCCAGGTGGGAGAGGCCAGGTGTCACCCCTCCCAGGTGTGTAACCTCTCAGGCCATTGCCCACCTCCCACAAGTCTCTGCTGTATCACCTACCATTCTCCCTCCACCTGCCTGGACTTCTCCCTACCAAAATACGACAGCTTGTCCTGGGCACAGCTCAAATCCCATCTCCTCCAGGCAGCCCTCCAGCAGGCTTCTTCCGGTCAGAAGGAGTCTCTCCGTGCTCACGGCTCCCAACACAATGCCTCACCTATAGCACTTGCTGTCCTGTGCACGTGCGAAGTGCCTTCTGTGTGTGCACCCTGTGCTGGTACAGGCCTGTGACCAGCCAGGCACAGCCCAATGTGACTAGTGATGGGACAGAGAAAAGCCCAGGGGTTCCGCTGATCCAGGCCTGGAACAGTGCACTGGGCAGGGGAACAGCGCATGCAAAGACACAGCTTTGCGCATAAAGGGAACTACAGATGGCGGGGACTCCAAAGTGGGCCCAGAATGAACAAAACAAGAGGATGAAATATTAGAAAAGGCCGCGTTTGCCCATGACCTGATCTTGGATCTCAGAGATTCCCGCACCCGTTGGGCACGTCTGTCCACCCCCCGCTGGCCTGGCCCAGGTCCCGGGGGCCCAGGGAGCCCCAGTGACGCTCAGGCTGCAGATCCCGACCCAGTGCCCGGACATCTGGATGGGACAGCAGCCTCCGCCTAAATGTTTCTTCCAACATGGTCTCCAGAGAGCACTTAAAATAGGCGGCACTCAATTTTATACGTGATGATTTAAAAAAAAAAACCCTCTGTAAAATATTTATAAGTAAAAGGCTGACAGGAAACACATCAAAAAACTTCACGGTGGATATTCAGGGACAGGGGGAGAGTTACGAGTGATTTTGTCTTTCATGGACTTTCCAGATTTTATACCACAGGCAAATCTATGCAGATGTATCTGAGGAAAGGGGTCAAGGGAGAGAGCAAGCCTGGTGGAGAGTGGGGTGGGGGCGGGGATGAGCCAAGGCGGGGCACTGTGGCACCCCCTCTGGCGGGCAGGGCCCCGGGCTGTTCGGCTACAGGAGCTGCAGGGACAAGCTAACGTGCTCGCCTCCCTCCCAGGCACCAGCTCCTCCAGCAGATACCAAGTACAGGGGAGGCCCAGGGAAGTCTCTGAAAACCCTTCGGAAGGGAGGGGACTTCACTCCCTCTGACCCAACACACAGCAGGTTTGCACACACCAAGGCAAGGCACACCCATCAGCCTATCAGCCCAGTCTTGCAGGAGTAGCTTCCCCAGAACAGCATGGGGTGCTTCCTACCTCCCAGGAAACTGAGCCTGGAGGCAAAGATGGTTTGCAGGGAGACAGGCCTACCACTGGCCCTAGGTCCTGTCGACCTCAGAGCCTGAGCCCGCCCTCCCTGACCCCGCGAACTTGGGGCATCCCTGCAGGGCTCCTAGGTCAGCTGGCTGGTGGCAGGGGCCCTGCAGGCGCTGTCCCTTTAAGCTGACCTTGGTGGGTGGGGGTGGCTGGGGCCTGGTTCCTGGTTCTCCTCCCCACACACAGATGAATCACCCTGTGAATCAGTGGGAAGGGAGGACCCGTTTCCCACCGCTGCTTTCCACATGAAAACCTTGGGCCCCACGGCTGGCTGGGAAGCAGACTGTTTATTTGGGGGTTTGGACAACCCCGCCCCCACCCCGTGCTCGAGCCAAAGTACTGAAGTCAACAGTCTCGACCAGATTCAGCTGTTAGCATTTTTTTGTTTTTTTCAAAAATAAACTGAAATGCACAGGCGTTGGATGTTTCAGTCGGGAGGAACTTGACACAGAGCAAAGCAATCAGGCCAGGTCCTGCAGCGCCTCCTGCGAGAGAAGGGGCACAACCAGGAAGGAGAGAGAGAAATGGGGCTCCGGGCTCCACCGCCTGCATTCCTGCAGGGCAGGGCTTCTAGGAGGGCTGAGGGACAGTGCAGACCCTGAAAGACGACTTACTATGTGCCAGCTCAGTCATGACTGCCATGGAACAGATGGGGAAACCGAGGCCCAGACACCCTGCAAGGCCACTTTGTACTGCTGCATACCATGTTTCCCTGAAAATAAGACCTGGCAGGGCCATCAGCTCTAATGCATCTTTTGGAGCAAAAATTAATGTAAGACCTAGTCTTATTTGACTATAAGACTCGGTCTTATGTAAGACCGAGTCTTATATTAATTTTACTATAAGACTGGGTCTTATATAATATAATGTAAGGCTGGGTCTTATATTAATTTTTGCTCCAAATGACGCATTACAGCTGATGGTCCGGCCAGGTCTTATTTTCGGGGAAACGCGGTAGGTTGTGCACTGCACAACCCCAAGACCATTACTGACAAAGATCACCGTGTGGCTGACCTCCCCTGGGGTTGTGCAGTGTACAACCTGCTTAACTGTATGCATTCGTCCTTCCAGCACATAATGAGCAGAGGCAGCACTGAGACCCAGTTCTAGTCCTCCAACTCCATCCCTGCCGCTTCTTCCATTGCCCCTTGCAATCAGAAGACACCCCTGTCCAGTGGTTAACTAGGACCTGGGGATGGAGGGCCCATCCATGGATGACCGCGAGGTCCCCAGCTGGGCCCATCTGTCCGTAATAGTGACCACAGCCTGCAGACCAGACGGCAATGTCTCAGCAGAGCCCTCAAGCATCTCGGTGTCTAGGTCACACTTACAGCTGCAGCCTCCCCTACTGCCCCTCTCCCTTCTGTCCCCTGGCGCTGCTTCCCTAAGCACACATGCTCCTACGTGTGCCCCTGCTTTTGCACGGCCAGACGCCCCTGCCAGGAATGCCACATCCTTCAAGACCCAACACACGTCCTGTGGGGGGCCTGCCCTGACTCAGCAGGCTCAGTGACGGATCTCTCTCCTGGGCCCCGGTTTGTCCCTTGGAACTGTCCCCGGGGCCTGGGCGCCCTGACCCACAGCAAGGAGCAAGAGGGTGCATGACTGTTCTCCAGGCACAAATGAGTGGTCTCAGGGCCCCTCACGGCCCCCAGCCCCCACTTTCAGTCCTGCTACAAGGGGCCGGCTTTGAAGCCCCGGGAGCTGCCTCCCAGGTCTAATTAGTTCCCAGACAGTTCCCTGTGTTTTTCTTTCTCTTAAAAACTTGCCTGTCCCTAGTGAACCTCCTACTCCCAACCAAGGACAGGCCTTCAGATCTGGCTGCAACTGGGGTGTGAGGGGTAAGGACGGGGCAGTCCTCCTGTCCTCGACCAGGCTCCTGACCCTGGGACCCAGGGTCAAGGCCTCCCCCTCCGCGGACCGGGTGCCTGGCATTTACGATTTCAGGGAATTCTCACAGCAGTTCTGCAAGGCGAGTTGTTAGCCCATTATTCAGGCAAGGAAAAAAGGCTCGGAGAGGTCATACGAGGTGACACGGCCTCCAGGCCAGGTCCCTCAACCCCCACCCCAGGTACTTCCCCAACTGGGTGCTGGTCCTCGCCCACTGTGACTGGCTGTGGGGTCCCCAGGGGAGCTAGGCCTTGGCAGGTCCTCGGCTTGGGTCCAGCCTGGCTCATCTGGCTGAGAATCCCACCAGGAGGAGGTAACTCCGCCACCAGCTTGTTTGTGCTTTATCCAAGGGTCCCACAGGCCAGGCAGAACTCCAGGTCACCCACAGGGTCCCCCAAGCCACTGAATCCATGGAAGACAATGTGGGGTCTGCCACAGACCCGCCGCCTACAGGAAGCCCTCCCTACCCAGACTGGCCCATCAGTTGACTCCTCTGGGCTCAGGCTTCCTGGTTGGGAGGTGGGGACTAGAAGAGGCCAGTGGGGCACCCTGGGGCACGTGGCAGCCCCTCCACAAGCACTTCCGGCTCCACCTCTCCTTCACTCTCACAAACTGCATTTACGTCAAAAACGTCCACTTGTCAATATTTAGGTGTGTTTGCACTAACATCTTGGCCCTTACAGTGTGCAAAGCACGTTTAATTCCTTATCTCATAGATTGTCCAATGAGCCCGTGAGGAGGGTACCACGCCAGAACCCCCATCAGTACCTAACCTGAACTCGTCACCTCGCCTCCATACCTGTCCTCCAGGATGCCCGCCTCTAGGAAAGGCCCCACCATCCACCCACCCTGACACTCTGCCCACCCCCAGCCTCTGATGGCCTCTGGAGCTAGCTCAGGCCGCATCGGCTTCCCCGGCCCAGGGCACCGACCGCCCGCTCACTGGGCCCCGTACTCACTGTGCGCACCTATTACCCAGAAGCCTCCAGGCCCCTCACCGCACGGCTCCTTCACGTGCACCTGCCTGTGCTCAGCGTCTCCTGCTGGCCTGGTGCCCACTGGTCCATGTCATCTGGGGGCTGCCTCCCCCAGGGACCCTCCCTGATCTGTCCTCGCCTGTGTCCACACATCGTCATGTGTCCCTCACAACACGAGCCTGGGGATTCCTCGGGGGTGGGGGGTCTGCTGGTGGTGCCGACGGTGGGTAGGACGCAGAGGCCAGATCGCACTGAGTCTGCAGGCCACCTCCGAAGTCTCTGCTTGGTTCTGAAGGCAGCAGGAGCCATGGCGGGGCTTTTGGAAGGGACACCCGTATCTCATGATGCCCCCTTGGGCCATTGTTCAGAGGTGCATGGACAGGCCGACCCCGGGGGGAGGAGGGTGTGCCGGGGGAGGGGGAAACGCAGAAGGTGCGGGTGCTTCCTAGGCTCAGCCCTGGCCAGGAGGGGGGGGCACTGCATAGCACCCTGCGTCTTAAGCTCCTCTGGTTGGACTGTTGGCTCCCAGGGACGTGGGCAGTAAGACAGCTTAGCTCTGCTGTCCTGGGCAGGCAGGGGGAAAAACAGGGGGACGTCATCTTGCCTGATTTGCTAAGAGGATTAAAAATCAAAAGCCAAGCAAAGCTCTTAGATAAACAAAGCTGAGAGCCACAGTAGGAACCTACTCTGGGGTTGCACAATAAAAGCTGCTTATTAAATGCCACATAAACTGCCCCAGGGCTCCAAATTCTGAATTAATTGCACACTCAAAGGCCTATTTGTCTGCAGCTGTCGGCAGACAGGCTGCAAAGATCCTAAGTCTCTGGAGTAAAAACGGGAAAGCTCTTCTCTGTGCAGACCCTCTGAACACATTATCTGAGTTTGTACTCGCCCACCGTGTAGCAGCACTGCCTCCCTGGAGAGGTGGTGAGCCCTTGTCACTGGAGGTATGCAAGGAGGGTTGGGAGGGTTATAAGAGATTCGTACATCACATGGGGATCCACTCATTCCACAGCACCTACTGTGAGCCAGGCACTGGGCCAGGCCTGACAGGGAATAAACAGACCAGGCCCTCGCCCTGTGAGGCTCAGAGCGCAGTGAAGCTGGAGATAAGGCATCAAGTCAAACAGGTGGTGTGAAGGTCTAGACGGGACTCCAGAGTGTGCTCATGAGGCTAATGATAGGGGTTAACGAGGCATGGTGGTCAGGAAACGCAGCTGAGGGAGGGTGAGACAGCCAGGCCAAGGCAGAATGAGGACCCGGCCATGTAAAAGTGAGGGGATGGAAATTTCAGGCAGCGTGTGCAAAGGCCCTGAGGGGAGAAGGAAACTGGCGTGGCTGAAGCACAGAGGATGAGATGGTGCTCAGGGCGGGAGGGGGCCAGATGGCATGGGTCAGGGTAAGTGTCGGGGAGCTGCCGAGGGGGTCCCACTGGTGACAGGCAGGATAAATTTATCAATGTTATCCTGGCTGCTGTGTACAGAAGTGACCAGAGGGAGAACGAAGGAGGTGGGGAAGAAAGAGGAGGCCAGAGTTGCCAGGGCAAATAGGAGTAATGGCAGGCTGGGGGATGGTTCAAGTTCGAGCTAAAGACTAGCCTGTGGATAGAAGCTAAGGAATGATGGGAAGTGGGAGACCAAAGGTGACGAAGGCTTCGGACCTCAGCTTCCTGGGGTGGTTCTTTCAGTCGAGGACCCTGGCCAGGTGAGACACAGGACTCTAGCTCAGAGAAGAGACGGGGCTGGAGACAGGAGCCCCGAGTAATTGGCATCTGGGTGTACTTGAGGGCAGGCCAAGGTGACGGTAGAGATGGCCGGACTCCCGTATGGAAAAGCTCAGGATGCTGCAGGGTGTGGACATCCCCCAGTGACCTCTGGCCGGGCCCTTGGGAGGGCAGAGAGGGGACACTGCCGGTGCCACTCTGTGAAAGCTGAGCCCTGCAGAGCTGGAGACCTAGGCCTAACTCCGATGCCAGTTATCGGGGACCCTGCTATTCCCCCCACCCCGCCCCCACCCCAGCTGCCTGGGGCCCTTGAAGAGTGTGGCTGTCAAAGCCAGCCAGACCGGGGCCAGGCCTGGCTCGGTCACTTCCTGGCCAACTGACCTCAGATCCACCACTTGTCCTCTCCCTGCCTCCGTGGGCACCTCTGTGGTGTATGCAGCCAAATGTGCAGAGGCAAATGGGACTGCAATGGTGAGAGACCTGGCAGCAGTGCGTGCTCCACAGACACTGGATTTGCCACATGCAGAAACCTGGGTGTCTGAGGTCCCTGGTACAGGGGTCAGGGGTGTGTGACAATGAGCGCACAAGGCCCAGAAACAAGGGCAGGGCCACACTGACCACTGTGCTCCCAGGCCCTGGACCCGGCTGGCCCGCCCTCCACAGCAAGGCCTGCCCTCCCCTCTCTCTTGGGCTTCAGCCCTGCACGGAGTCCCTCACCTCTTGGGCTCTGGCAGCAGCCAAGCTTGCGGGTCCTGGGCCTGCGAGACCAGTCCATCTGCCTCTGCTTTGCTGCTGTCCCTCTCTGTCCCCTTGTCCTTTGTTCACCCCCCACAGCTCAGCACAGAAGCAGCCCACCCACCCACTGACTGCCAGATGAAACAACTGGTGGTTGTAGCAGTGATAATAATACACGAAATAATAGGTGGCCTCTTGATTGCCACAATTCTCCACAGTAGGTGCCACTGTCACCCCCACTTTACAGATGAGGAAACTGGGGGTCCTTGTCTAAGGCCGCACCATTCGTAAAGGCACCACGACAGCCCCAGCCCACGACCTCCCCTCCCAGCCGTGCCGCCTGCTGGCCACCTCTGTGCCTGTGTGCTCAGCAGGCTGTTTCCTTCTTCCCACTCTCCATGTGTGTCCCTGACCCTCTGATTCTCAGGGCACAGACCGGCTCTGCCTTATTGAGGTGCCCTCGTCACCATCCCAGGGCAGCCAGACACACAGAGAAGGGACTTCACAAGTGTAGACATGACCCGCTAAGAATGAAGGTTTCCAAACGCCGAGACCACCTCCAGCCTCCCTGCCTGCCGCCCACGGCCATGCTTGTCCTGGAGTCTTACTCTAATAGCACCTACCACGTGGATGGGGGGTCCGGGTTGGGGAGGGGCCCCCACGGACACAACCAAGCTGCAGTGGGCAGGTGCCAGGCCCACCCGGAGCCCTCCACCTCTCAGACCCATCACAACCTGAGATGGGCCCGCCAGTACCAAGCCCCAAAGCAGATGCGCCCCGTTGAGGGTGCAGCAGGCACTCATTAAATGGCAACGCCCATCTCCCAGACACCGAGGGGCACGAGACTGTCATCCCTGGATCCTGGACACAATGTAAACAGCCGACCACATCACCCTCACTTCCCTTAAGGCCGTGCAATGGCTCTCCCAAATAACCATGTCACTACCATCTAATGCTTCCCAGACTGGGCTCCCCGGAACCCCGGTGTGCCGGGAGGAGGGCATGTGTATTCTGCCAGAAAAGAAGTGCTCTCTGTTGAATTTCTCTGGAGAAACCTTGGCTTTTACCATTGTGTGTGTGTGTGTGTGTGTGTGTGTGTGTGTTTCTTACCGCAGCTTTTCTCAGAACCTCTAATAGAACCAAGTGACTCCCCATTGCAGGGACAGTGTTCACGCTCCCAACCTTTTGGAGCCACAGAACACTTCTTTTCAGAACAGCAGACATGTTGGGAAGCCTGGCCTACGGGATGAAGTCTAAGCCGTCGGCAGGACGCTGTGGGCACCGTCATCCCATCCCTGCCCACCTGCGCAGGCTTGGGCCTCCCTCTCTCTCTCACACACACACACAAGCACGCACGCACACAATGCATGCACACACACCTCCCCTGCACAGCGGCTGCTCGGAGCTACTTGCTCTTCCTACAAGACTCACCACACACTGCCAGCCTCCTCAGGGAGGTTCATGCTATTCCCTCTTTCCAGAAAGCCTTTCCCTCTCACCACCGGGAAGGTGTGTGCTTGTCCCTGCATTCAGTGTAGATGTCCCTCGTCCCTAAATGTCTCCCGGCACCCAGGCAGCTGTGCCCCGTGGTGCTCCCAGGGCAGTGGAGCCTGTCCTCCTGCTTAGTGTCCCCCTGAAGCTGCAGGCTGAAGGCACACAAGAGCCTGGCTCTGTGAACTTGGGCCCAACATAAGACATCTGCGAGTATCTGCTGGGCTAATGAAGCCTACCTTCCTAAGAGGCGTCCCAAACAAATAAGGGGACAGCAGGCTTTTTCAGCATTTTCTTCCGTGAGCAGGGTCAACCTGTGTGGCAAGAAGCAATCCAGGGCCAACTCCAGGTCAGGGGAGGCTGTTCTGGAGTTTGAAGAGACTGAGAAATTCCCTACCCCACAGCCTCTCCCCGTGGAGCCCCAGGAATTCCAGGGACCCCATAGGCTTGCTCACCATTCCCGGACAAGCATTTTAAGTGCAGTTAAAAAGAAAAAAAACACTGAACGTCGCTCCAAAGGGCACCCAGACTGGGGATGTAGGGTCAGGAAAGATTGCCTTTCACCCAAACTGACCCGTGGAGACGAGATACAAGATAGGTATAAGTTCTGATGAGGCCAGAAGCTGGAGGAACTTGAGCTAGACCAGGCCCCCCGGGGTTCGTCGGATTCGTCGGATTTGGGACTACTTCTGTGACCTTGGGGACAGCATTGTACCCCTCCACCCCTCAGTTTCCCCACTTGAAAACCAGAGGGCTGGTGAGATGATTTCCAAAGCCCCTTGCCGTTGCGCCCAGGGCTTTGGGATTTGGAGGCTCTGCCCTAGCACGGAGCCTTAGTTTCCCGGGAGGAGGCTTCACGCCGCCCCCCCCACACCCCGCCCTCGGCCCCAGCCCGAGCACTTACCCGACGGGCAGGCGCCCTTCTGCAACTGGCGCACGGGCGTCCCGGAGAGCTGCAGCGCCCGGCGGCTGGCAGCCTGCAGCGCGCACACGTTGGCATAGGTGTGCCCGTCGGTGCCGCACACGGCCTGCGCCCAGCGACAGCGACACACGCCGCGCGTGCACTCCAGGCTCTCCCCGCACGGCGAATCCAGGGGCCGGCCGCACGGTTCGCCCTCGCTGGCGGCGCACACCAGGCAGCAGTTGCAGAGGTCGGGCACGTAGCCGCCGGGGCAGCGGGGGCTCGGGCACCGCGACACGTCGCAGCGCGCGGGGCACGGCGCGGCGGGGGGGTCCCGGGCCAGCGCCAGCGCGGCCAGCGCCGACAGAAGCAGCGCCCGCGCCTGCATGGCTGCCGGGCCGGGGGCGGGCGGCGACGCGGAGGACCGGCCGGGGGCCAGCGGGGGCGCCGGACGCCTACGGGGGGGCCGGGGACGCGCGCACGGCCACATGCGCCGGCGGCTCAGGCGAGCCGGTGACCGGAGCGCAGGGGCATGGCCGGGCGGCGCAGGCTGGGGAGACGCCCGCTCCCTCGGCGGCCGACGGGCTGCGGGCAGCGGCCCCGCGGCATTTGAAGGCGCAGCCGGCCCGCCCCCGCTGGAGGGGCGGCGGGGGCCCTTCCCCAGCCCCGCCCCCCGCCCCCAACGGCCAATGCTCGGCTTTCCCGGCCCGGACGGCAGGCCCTGGTGGCAGCACTGGGCCTGCCTGGTCTCCTGTGCTGGTGATCCGAGGGGTGGGGGCTTGTGGGGGGGCCACCAGGGAACAGGTCTCAGGCACACCTGGAGTGCCTGCCCCAGATGTGCCCATGTCCAGGGTTCCGGGACCTGAGCTACCCCCCCCCCCATAGAAATTGACAAGTCCGGACCCCCCAGCTCCTTCTCCCCAGCCTGTCTCCCTCCCTCCCCTTTCTCCTCCTTCCCACCCCCCAGGCCTGCTCAGTGGGGGCGCTCTCAGCACCGGGCCTGGACGGTCCACATCAGGGGTGTAGACGGAGGTCGCCCCCCTGGCTCGCACCCCCACTGGGGGCAAACCTTCCGGAAGTGCCCGCTTGTGCCCTGACTCCTCAGTCTTCAGGGCCTGGAGGATGCGCTGTCCCGAGCTCTGGACAGGTCTGTCAGGGCCCCCAGCTTCGTCCTCTGGGAAAGGGGAATGAGCAGCCCTTTGCTCTCTCATAGGACTGTTGGGGAAACCCCGCGGAGTAGATGGTGGGGTGCAGTGTTCCCAAGCACTCCATGCCGGGCACACAGTCAGCCCTCAGGAACTGGAAGCTGTTCCCTTCTCCTTATTATTCCCCGCTCAGGCTCTAAGGGGCCACTTCAGGCGCAGCGCCCTGCCCTGCGGGGCCCAGAGCCTGGTAACAAGGACACCAAGCCAGTGTGAGGAGGGTTGTGTGGTCAGAGGGAAGAGAGCAGAACCCACTTCGGAGGTGGGTAGGGCTTGGATGTGGGGTAATGGGACTGGGGCTGGCAGGGGATGAAGCAGGAACTCATCCCCACCTGGCCAAGGTCCCAGAAGGGGCAGCAAATCAGAGCCGGGACTCACTAAGCAGGAGACATGCATGCAGACCCTGGAGCTGGGGTCCACCCCTTCTGTCGGGAGCCCCTTGGCACCTGGTGAAGTCCGGGGAGCCTGCTTCAGAATGATGTTTTTTAAATGCACGAAACAAACTGCACAGCGTTACAAAAGGAAAACGTGATTGAAATACACTTACTAAAACAACAAATAAATCCACAATATACACATGGGCTTCTCTGTGAATCCGTTAATGACGACACCTGGCCGGTCAGATAGCCTAGAGATTTCTAAGCAACGGGGAGCAGAAGGGAGTTTGGAGGTGCCTGCGGCAACCGGCAACCGCAGGGCAGTGTGGAAAAAGCCGTGCATTCCCTTAGTGACAGGGTCACAGGCGTGCTGTGACTGGGACCTACTTCACCACTGAAGGGAGTGCTGGGCTTCAGGGGGAATTGTTGGTGAGAAGAAAGATGTCGTTTTCATCCAAGTTTATGGAACAGCTGGCTCAGAGGAGGGAGAGGGAACTGGAGGTGCAGGTGGGGCCTGGAAGAGTGAGGAGAGGCTGGGTCCCATCCCCCAGGACGCTGGGCACAGCCTGCGGAGGGATCAGACGGATATTTTGGAGGAAGTGGTGCAGGCTGGGGAGACTCAGGAGGGAGAAGTGGGGGTCCGGGCATGAGCACCCACAGGCTCCCAGAGAGGCTGTGGCCATGAATGAGGAGTTAAGGGCAGTAGGGGGATGGGGTGTGAAGGGCGCCGGGGCTTTCTTCCTCTTTGACACAGGGCAACACGACATGCATTTCTGCCTCAAAAAACTGGAAGCACATTTTGCTTTGAAGATGTGGAGAATTTCAGGCCTTTCTTTGGAATAACCCAGAATGCCGGGGGTTGGGGACCCGGGCTCCTGGTTCCTATCTCCTGAGCAGG
The DNA here is from genome assembly GCF_964194185.1 of Rhinolophus hipposideros. NCBI lineage: Eukaryota > Metazoa > Chordata > Mammalia > Chiroptera > Rhinolophidae > Rhinolophus > Rhinolophus hipposideros. The sequence continues at coordinate 108,500,473 of NC_138047.1, read as the reverse complement.
GCAGGCTCAGGCCTGTAGGGTAGAGGGAGTGGTCTGCAGGTCCAGGACATCCTGGGGGCTTCTGGACCCAGAGCAGACTCTTTGGGGGGTCACATGGTGCTGCAGACCCTATCCTTTGGGGCAGCACCTTTGCCTGGATTCTCCATGCACAGAAAAGCAGAGCCCTGGGAAGGATCAAGAGCTCACTTCTTGTCCAAACAGGGAAACTGAGGCTGAGAGTCACGGGGCTGGCTGCTACTGCAGGCCAGAGTTTGCATGCCCTGCACCTGCTGCTTTGTGGGCCCTGCGGCTGCTCAGGTGCTTTGCATACATTATTTGACTCAATATTCACCATCCCCTGGAAGGTGTGTATTGTGATCTTAGCAGGACATTCTGGAAGGTGAAAGCCACAAGGCTGGGACGCAGCGCTGGGTCTTTCTGCCAGTTGAGTCTGCTCTTCCCTTCAGACCACACTGCCCCCCAATGGTCATTTGATTAGACCTTCACAACTGCCTTGCAAAGGGGATATTTATTCCTTGTGCAGGTGGGGAAACTGAGGCCCAGAGTGAAAGGACACATAGTAGCTTCCCTGCTCCACTTGGAAGCAGGGGTGCAATCCCCTGGGGTTGCCTTTGTTCTTTCTAGACACGGGCGGACGTGGTCAGCCAGCCAGGCTCACAGACTGCAGTGAGCATGGGCTCACCCGGGGCCCAGAGTGCTCTGCTGGCTTAAAAGGGAACCAGGTTCCAGAACCAGGAGCAGCTGTGGGGGAGACGGAGGGAGCAGCGCCCCCTGCTGCTCCCACTCCTTCCTGCCTCTGGCTCTGCAAAGCAAGACCTCCTCAGGGGCTTCCCCCGCTGCTAAGGCTTCCCTTCCGGGCACCTGAGTCTCTCCCAGAGCCCTGCCCCTCTGTGGGTGAGTACACCTGAAGGCCTCGCTCGTGCCCAGGTGATGCTTTAAGGAAGCCGGAGTCTCCTCCCACTCTCAGGACCTACGGGGAACGTGAGGCTCGTGGTCTCAGTCCCGGCATCGCGACCCGGCTCTGCGTGCGGCTCCAGCCCTGTGCCAGGCCCTCTGCTGAGTATCGCAGTCCATGCTCCAACAAATGCTGGCAGGCCTGCTTCACTTACATGAATTTATCATTCATTCGTTTATATTCACTCCCCTTGGTCCCCACCCAAATATTCAAGGCTCTTTACAAACAAGAACAATATAAAAAAAGGAGGGGAGAAAAATAGAGTGAAGCAAAAAGAAGTGGTAGAAACATGATGGGAAACCAGAGATGAGGCTAATATATAAGTTCTTGTCATGAGATGCTACTTTTTAGTGTGTACCCATCAATTTGGTTCTGAGCTTCCTGGTAGCTGGAGCAAAAAGGGAAACATGAGGCCCACGTGATGACAACAAGCCAACTGCTCTAACGCAGCCTAACTCTTCTCATTATGGAGAGGAGAAGAGGGTTCCCCAGGGAGTCTCAGAAATAGGACACTGTGGAATGTCCTACCCTGTACTATGAGACCGTGTGGCTGTCCACAGAATGTTTCTTGGTGGGGCCCAGAGGTCAGACAGCCTAGGAATCCTGCGAGAAGCTCCATTAGCCAGCTGGTGATTCGGATTTTCCTGGGGGAGGTGGGGATCAGCTGTTTCGGCAGTAGCGCCTGACTGAGCTTGGCAGAATGACCCAGAAGCGAATTCAGGAGCAGGTCTCGCGATACTGAGGTTGGTGAGAAGTGGCCTCACTCACTCACTCCTGAGAATGCCTTCCTCACGCCAGTCCTCCCCCACCCAGCACACTTTACCGCAGGTAAGAGTTCCATGAACCTTTGTTCAAGGAATGGACTCAGGTCAGCCAGCATGACTTGTGGCACCCAACACAGCAGGGCGAGAAGGTTCTAGAAGTGTGGGGAGGGCTGCGAGGGCTGAAGGCCTTCAGAACCGCGTCAGCAAGGCCCCGACACCATGCTTTGGGACCCTCCAACGAAACGCAGCCCAGGGGACTGAGGCGTTCTCCCAATAGTGAGGTGCCTAAGGGCCCCATGGCGCTGGCCCGGGTCCACACTGGTGCCAGAGGACGGGGCATTCTGACAAACCAGCAGAGCAGCAGTGGCTGGTGGCTGGAGGCCGCGGTGCCCTCTTCAGACTCTGCCTTGTCCTTGAGCTCATGGGAAGTGCCCTCTGGGAACGTCCCAAAATCCCGGGCAAAGGGGATACTTTCGGTGGGGCTCAGGGCCCTGCGCCTGCAGGCAGGGGTTCCCGCTATAAAGAGCGACCTTTCTTCAGGCTGCAACCATAATGCAATCTACAATCTACAGAGCACGATCCTCACAGGCCTGACTCCACTCCAGACACAACCCCTCGCCGAGAAGGATGGTGTCTCATTTCCCGGGCGCTGGCACACGCCGGGCATCGGCCAGTGTTTTGTTCCACTAACTGGAATGGAGCTGAATCCATCAGGCCGGACCCGGGTGGGGCCAGAGTCTGCACCCCCCCTCACCCCACTTCTGGGCACCCCCAGCCCAGCACAGAGCTGGACGGCAGGGCTGTGCCTGGTCCTCGGGTCACACTCTCCAAACCCTGGGCAGGCTCTGCCCTTTGTCTTGTCCCTTGTCCAGGCCAGGGTTTCACATTGCATGAGGTCATAGTTTACGTCACTTTGGGGACCTCGAGGACCATCCCCAGCCACACCTCGGTCTTCGATAAGACTCATTAACCGACATAGTGGGTGACTCAGAGGGTGGGCCCTGCTTAGGGAGGGGTGGTGACGCGGGTGTCCCTGTCTGCAGCCTCCCCTTGACACTCAGCACGCTCACAGGAAGTGGGGCCCCTGGCCCGCAGGGGACCGTTGGAGGGCGGGAAGGCCAGCACAGCGAGAGCTCACACTCATCACTGCTCTCGGGAGCCTGTGAAGTAGGTGTTATTAGGACCCTCGTTTTGCAGGTGAGGCAGCCCGGGCACAGAGAGGTGGAGTGACGTGCCCAAAGTCACAGCATGGGACTGTGCCCTGCCTGAAGTCAGCCTGCAAGTGCGAGGGGCCCATGGAGGGGCCACAAGGCAAGGACCTGGGGTGACCTCGAGGAGCTGAGCGACACCTAGCTGACAGCCTGCAGGAAAACGGGAACCTCAGCCCTACACCCAAAAGGAAATGAGTTCTGCCGACCCGACAGACCGGCACATGTCCTCGCGGAGCCTCCACTTGAGGAAGTGGCCGGTGGCACGTGGTGAGACCCTGCGTCAGACCAGCGAACACGTGCCGGCTCATGACGCACGGAAACTGTCAGACAGTGAAGCGTGTTGTTTGAAGCCACTAGGTTTGAGGTCACTTGTTTTGTCGTGCAGAAAACCAATACAGGACGTGAGGGCTGAGCGAGAGTGTGACATACTGAGGGGCAGAGCAAACCAGGCAGGGAGGCAGCTAGAAGGCGGGGGAGGGGACAATGGCCTGGAGAAGGGAGCGACCCTCTGCACCAGCTCAGGGGGACAAGCTGATCCCTTGAGCTCCGCCTGCTGGCCCCACCCTGTCCTTTCTGGGCACCTACTTAGGCTAGGGAATGCCACTGGAGTGCTGGTTACACCGCCTCACAGAACACCAGCCTAGGAGAGTTTAAGTGACTTTCCTAAGCCATTAGATAGTGGAGCCAGGATGAGAAAATAGCTTATCTGACCCCAAAGTCCATGCTTTTTTCCCAGCACCACACTTCTGTTCCATGTCCATTTTATAGAAGAGAAAACTGAGGCCCAGAGGAAGGTGGGCTGCTGAGATAGCCAGGCTAACTGATAACCCCAGGTCACATTGATCCAGTCTCTACTGTGTATCAGGCACAAATCGTGTGTGTCCAATCATGCGCACACTTTCGAGAGGAGGTACTATTATTGTCACGCCCATTGCATAGATGGAGAAAGCTAGGCACAGAGAGGTTCCATAACTTGCCCAAGCTCACACAGCAAGTGAGCCACAGAATCGGGATTGGAACCCAGACAGTGGCATTCGTGCCTCGAGTACAAAAGCTGCTTTGGGAGCAGCTGACGCTGAGGCTCAGACAGGGGACTCTGAGAAGACAGGAGGGGGTGTGCAGCAGCTCGGAGGGGCCCTGGCTGCTTGACATGCTGCAGTCTGGTGGGAGGAGCAGGGTTGGTCTTTTTTCTTTCTCGTAAGACAACAATACTCAGCACTGACTGTCTGCAGCCCAAGCCCTTCTTGGAAATCACCCCACCCCACCCTATCCTCGACACAAGTTGGACGTGAACTTTCTCCTGGATCAGAGTGGCCTCCCCACTGTGGGAGGGTACGTCCTGTCCATCTTGTGCGGCCAGGCGGCCAGCCCCACCCAGCCAGCTGACCATGCAGACCGTGCAGCTGTTCTAGGGCTGCTTGGTCTCCGCCCACCCTCCGAGCCCCTGTCCACCCTCTGTGGAGCTGCGAGGTGGATGCCCTGGCCACCAGGCTGTCAGGAGTGATGGGAGGGGTCTGAGCTGTGTCCAGAGGGTCGCAGGGGCCTGCTATCCTGAAAATGAGCCAAGGAGGAAGCCCCTCAGAACCAAGGTTGAGGACAAGCCTGATGGCCCTCTGAGGCTCCCTCAAACCTGCGAATGGGGCACAGAAGCTCCCCAGGTGCACCCCATCAAGAGTCCCCACGCCTGCTGTTCACTGGACACCTGCCATGCTCTGTGTCCAGGTGTGGTGTAATCCCCACAGAGCCCCTCAGAGGACCATCCCCATATCACACGGAAAAACGCCGAGGCTCCGAGCGGTGAAGCAACTTCCGAAGGTCACACAGGTTTGTGGGGTGGGAATGTAGAAGCCTGGGGTCCCACATCAAAAGGTGAGATGCTCTGGCCAGAAGAAGCCCCCCACGAGAGGCTAGAGGCCCGCCAAGCGTCTTCCCACACCTTCAGCCGTGGGGTCCTCGCACACACCTGCCGGGGCAGCCTACCCGGCTCTGGCGGCACTGCAGGTGGCTCTGAAAGGGAGCACATGGTATAACCATGAGTCAGCTCCAAGCCGCATCCTGCCGTGTGACAGTCAGGGCCCTTCTACCCCGCCGACCCTAAGCCTCCTCCTTCAAGTGGGCACACTGGGTTCTTGCCCTCTTGTGCTCATCTCTCTGCAGCTGCCAGGAGACCAGCTAACGAGGCGGTAAAGAACCAGCCCCCGCTCAGCCTCTCAGTCTGAATGCCACCCTGCTCTAACCCTCTCGGACTAAATACAGCCCATGCCCCCACCCCTGTGGACAGTGGTCTCTATCTTATACACTCGACCCCCCAGCCATGTATCATCTCTTTAAGTCTCATCCAGTCCCCTGACCCATCCCCATGCCTTCCCTCAGTCCCAAGCCGCACACTGTGCATGGACGGCACCCCCAGATCCGGGTCCCTGTCCCCAGGACTCCTCACCACAGTGACCCCCCCCACCCTGTGTCCCCACTCCACACCCCACCTCCTATTCTGCCAGAAACAGCTCCCCCTTTGCAATCTCAGTTTCCAACACACCCCTCATCTTGATTTTAAAAATATAACAGCTTTGTTAAGATATAATTCACATGCCACACAAGTCACACTTTTAAAGTGTGCGATTCAGTGATGTTTAGTATATTCACAGAGTTGTGCAACAATCACTACAATTAATTTTAGGGCATTTCCATCACCCCCCAAAGCAGTCCTGTACCCGTTAGCTATCATTCCCCACACCCCTCCCCCTGTTCCTGGCAACCAATCATCTATTTCTGCCTGTTCCAGACATCTCATAGAAATGGAATCATTTTTTGGTAATTTTTTGCTTTCTTTTATTAATTATAAAGGCAAGTTTCCCACCAAAACACAGAAATTAGTGCAAAAGAAATAACAAAGGAAAAATCCCAAGCCTGTGTGGTCCCCCTGCCCAGGAAGCCTCCCTAGGTGTGCAGCTGAGGTGGGGGGGGGGTGCGGGAGGATGGAGAGATGACTGGCCTCAGGGATGAGGGGGAGGTGTGGGGGGTGCTGACATCACCTGACACCTGTGATCTGAGGACACCAGGCTGCACAGGGTTCTGAAGACTCCTCCGCCCGAAACCACCTTTGTAGAGAAGGTGTGGCTAAACAGTGGGTCCCCTCATCCAGTGTGGTCACAGAAAGCTCCCCTAGGAGGCCAGCTCGAGGTTGTGCGCTGGATACATTTTTGTACCACGGCCTGAAACGCCGAAACACCTTCCAGCGCTCCTGTGGAATTACGCTAACCGCCGTCCTCCAGCCTGCTTACATCCATCCCGTGCTAGGTCACGGGATGGTGGCGCAGACTTGCCCACCCAATGGAGCTCACGTGTCCTGAATGTCCCGCTCCCCTGGGAAGAGGGGAAGAGGGGAGATGGACCGGCAGGAGGGAGGGAGACGGGCCCTGAACAGCCAAAGGTGTCCCTCTGTGGCCGCATGATGGGGCAGCTGGGGCTGGAGAGATGTGTTTGGGCCAAGGGTGCCCTGGTGAGGAGATGGCATTTGATTCCAACTGTGCTGGTGCCGCTGGGGGGCTGGAGAGCGGGTGTATGCTTAAAGGACAGCATTGGTCACCGTGTGGGTGGAGGGCAAGGCCAAAACTGAGAGGACGGTGGCCCCAGGAGGCTGTGTGCCCAGCAGTGCCCAGCTTCAGGATGGACCTTTCGGGGGCATGCTGAGTGCAGACCCCAGGCCCCTAATCTTCCCTGCTTCAGTGCGGCGTGTCGGATGACAGGAATGGCATGGAGGCAAGGGTGCTTGAGCCCGTGCTGGGCTCCCGTCCATCGCGTGGCATGGACCCCTATAATTTTCCTGCACGATGGACAGGAAGCTTTGGCCACGAGGCCGCTGTGGTTCCCTGTGCCAGAGAGGCCTCCCCGTCACCCCAGCTCCCTCGGTGGCTTTGTGCAGACACAGCATTTCCCCTCCTGCTCTGGCCAGAGTGTCCTTGGTGACCTCACCCCTGAGGCATGCCCCCTTCCCGCACCCCTTCCGGGCGGGTCTGTGCACAGCTCCCAGACTGGCCCTCCTGTGTGTGGACTGGCCTCCGTGGCTCCCCAGGGCGCAGCTCAGGCACCCCCCTCTTCATTTCCGGAGGCCCCCAGCCCCCAATCCTCACAGGCTCCCTACAGCGACATTTCTCTCTCATCCTCCCACCAGGCTTTGTTCCTGCTGTAGTCTCTCCTGGGGCGTCCTTTCCAGTTTTCTCAGCATTGGACATTCTTCCTCACTTAGGCACTGCCTCGCCCCCTCCCCCTGCTAGGTCAGGCATTGCCCTGGGCCCACTGCCCCTTGGGTTTCCCCTGAACACCCTGCGGCATGTGTCACCTGCATTTTCCCAGGCCACCACAGCCTGAACTAAAAACCGGTCCCATCATGATACACCCTAAATCTGTATTTTGCTTAGTCCATTGCTAATGCAGTCCCTCAGCCCCAAACACCTGCCCTGCTCCTGAGCGTTTCTGGAAGTCTCCGGGGTGTCTCGGGGCTCAGGGACAAGCTGGGCACCATCCTGTAGCTCACTTGAGGCCGAGACTGCAGCCCAGTGTGGATCTGTGTTGCCCACGGGGCACCTGAGACAAGAAACTGCAGGAGGAGAGGTGTGGAGGTGGAGCAGGCACTGTGGCTCCTTTTCCGGCTCCATCCAATTTCTCTGCAGGTCCAAGCACCTGGTGCCCAAGGCAGGAGGACTTCCAAGAGGACACACACTGTGGTTCCATTGAAGTGGAAGACAGACCTATCACCTGGCCATTTGAGACTCTTCACCCCACTGAACAAATGGACAAAAAGGGGGTTGCTCTGCTCACTGGGGTGTGATCCTGATTCTCCAGGGGAAATTGGGGTTCTGCTATACAACCAAGGCAAAGGGGACACACCTGGGGGCCGGCGCTTCTCTGCGGTGCCTCTTCCGACTCACATGCTCAATAATAAAAGTTAATGGAAACTTACAGCAACTGTAAAAACAGTAGAGCCACCGAAGGCTCAGAACCTCGGGAAAAAGGCTTAGGTCACCCCATTAGCTAAGGGAAGCGAGGCTGGGTGGTAGGAGATGGAAATTTAAATAGAAACTAGTGTTTTTAATAAATTTAAATAAAAACTAGATGGGATATTTGTAGCAGTTCACATTTTCTTTTGTTCTGGGTCCTCAACTTTATCGAGACACAGTTGCCATGCAGATAACGTTGTGTTACTCTAAGGTGCGCAGCTGCTGATCTGATCCACGTACAGATTGTGAAATGATCACCTCCAAAGTGTTAGAACATCCTTCTCCGGTCACAGAAGTACCTTTTTTTTTTTTTTTTTTTTTTTTTTTTGCGGTGAGGGCATTTAAGAGTTACTGTCTTGGCAACTTGCAAGTATATCGTCGTGTTATTATCTGTCATCACTGCGCCGAGCGTTAGGTCCCCAGACCTACATCTTCTGTAGGTCTGTACTGTACCCTTTGACCGCAGTCCCCAGCCCCTGCTAAGCCCCATTTCACTGTCTGTTTCTCTGCGCTCAGCTTTCTTAGATTCCACATATAAGTGAGATCACATGGGATTTGTCTTCGTGTGTCTGACTTATCCACGTAGCAGAACGCCCTCCAGGTCCACCCATGTTGTTGCAGATGGCCTGATACCAGTGTTTCTGACCGTGCCCGGCCCTCTCTCGGGTCCTTGCTCCTGGGCACGCTGATGTGCCCTGGGTGGGTCACACCTCCAAGGAGCAGAGCTTCTGGGCCCAGGAACCCACAGCTGTGCTCCGTGAGCCACAGTATCGGGAGCCACACCTTGGGGAGGGGTTTCCCCTGGAATTCACTGGAAGGATGACGTAGAGAGCCATGGTTTCCATGAGCACAGCCCTCTGAGGTTCGCCCCCCGGCAGAGCAGTCCTGCTCACCACGGCACTGGCCAGAGTCCTGGTCATTCAGAACCTGCCTCGAATGAAGTACTGTGGTTCAGTGGCCAGCACCCTGCCATGCGAGGAGAGTCGTGTGCTCACTTGTGCAGAGCTGAGGGCAGCTTCCGGGCAGCCCCGTCCCACTCCTATTAGGGAATGGCGTCTGCTCTGACCCTATGCAGGACTCAGAGTAGGGGTGGGGCAGATTCTCCTGCAGGCTGCTCCGAGGGGCCCAGGAATTTATCCCGAGGAAATGATGAAGGCTTCGTGCAAACGTTAGGTGCCGGCGTTTCCCACAGCAATGTGATGACGATGAAAAATGAAAACTCCTTAAGTGCCCACGGCCGGGTGGTTTGAAGAGGCCTGTGCGTGGGCCACAGACAGCAGCACGGTCTAGGTGAAGGGGTCACGGTGCCTCCTGCAGTGAAAAAGGGGCTGGATGGTGCCATTCTGGTAAAACGTAGCAACGATATAGGCCCATACATCCTTCTCTCAGAATCTGGAAGGAAATTCTCCCAATGTGCACTGTGGTGGTGGGATTCCGGGCTTTTTCTTTTCTTGACTGCCTTTCTCTACATTGACACATTTCGAGGGTCTAACTTTTAATAGTTATTTTAGAGCAGTGTGCATGTGTGTGCGTGCGTGTGGTGTATGGGCATACACACGTGTTGCTCAGCCTGGGTGTGTGTTCATGTCTAATCTCTATCTTTGTCTCTCCCAGCAGACATCCTGGTCCCTGGGGCCCGTTCCCAGGCCAGGACAAGAACTCTTCCCAGACTGCGGTCCTGGGATTCTTTCCGGAAGGAAGAGGAGTGGAGAGGGGGTGGCTTGCGGCCTTCAGCTGGGCCCAGGCGGGGGCCGGGGATGCTGAGAGCAGTGCTGACCTCAGCTCCCAGAAGGTTGGGGTCCTGGGGAAGAGAACTTGCTTTTCTGTTTGTCACCACAGACCAGAGAAGCAGAACCTGGCAAGGCCTAAGAGAGTGACTGCCTCTATTGTGTAGGCGGGGAAACTGAGGCCAGCAGGGCATGAAGCGTGCCCAAATCACAGAGTGAGCAGCACTGTGGGCATGAACTGGGGCTCAGAGCACCCCAGCTCCCCCACCTGCCTCCCAGCACGCCCCCAGCCCTGCCCCTTCAGTTATCACCCCCAAGGGGTCCCTCCTTCTTGGGGTTGGACACTGGTGACCCAGGAGGGAATTACATGAGCCCTGCCCTTGAAGAGACAGGGCCGAGGGACATTTATGGAACACTAGGACAGACAAAGCGATGTGTCTTCCCATCTACGTGCAGCCAAAGTGTGCACAAAAGTGCCCTGGACACCCCATGCCCCAACCAAGTCACAACTCTGCCACTCACCAGCTACGAGTCGTGAGCAAAGGATCCAACCGTCTGAGGCACAATTTCCTCACCTGTAAAATGGGGGGATGATGCTGACCCCACACAGTGGGGTCACGAGTGACCAGGGAGGTGGTTTGCACGGTGCTGCCAGACAGTGCTCAGTTCACAGCGGGCGTGGCCTTCTGTCTGCGGCTTCCCAATGTCACACATCACCCCGTCCCTGTCCTCGTCCTCTCAGGGCCACAGGACCCCCCAGCTCGCCTGGGAAATGCCTGTGTGATGATGTCACCCAGACAGGCTGACACAGCCACTCACTCCGGCGACATCCTGCCCTCAGCATTGGGCACAGAGGGCGGGTGAGGGACAGGGACTTGTGCACACCCCGGAGGACACGGACCCACAGTCACCCTCCTGGTCAAATACCTCTCCCTCTCGGTTTCTGACTCTCTCTCAAGTTGGGAAAAATAACTATTTTTATACAACTTGTTTATTATTAGTATCATTATTACTGATTGCATCTAATAATACAAAGTATCATTGTAGATAATATAGAAAGTAGAAAAGAGTATGCAGAAAAGCTTTTAAAAAGTGACCACCTCGTAGTAGGTTGAATGATAGCCCTGAAAAACCTATGTCCCCGTCCTCACCCCAAGAAGCCTGTGAATATGGCCTTTTTTGGAAAAGGGTCTTTGCAGTTGTGATCAAGTTCAAGGTCTCGACATGAGACCATCCTGGGTTATCTGGAGGGCCCCGAATCTAATAGCGAGTGTGCTTATACGAGACGCACAGAGGAGGAGGAGGAGGCCACGTGGGGACAGAGGCAGGGATTGGGGTGATGCGGCCGCAGCCCAGGAACATCTGGGGGCCATGATGCTGGGGAGGTGGGAAGGCCCCTCTCCCAGGGCCTCTGGAGAGAACGCGGTCCTGCCGACACATGATGTCAGATTTCTGGCCTCCAGGACTCAGAATAAATTTCAGTTGTTTAAAGTCACCGAGTTTGTAGTCATTGTTTCGGCAGCCCCTGGAAATGACGACTGACCCCAATCCCCTCAGTCAGGGTGGGTCCTTGCCGACGTCCTCCGGCCTGAATCTTGGCGTGTGTGCCTGTGAGTGTGCGTGGGTGTGTGTGAGTGTGTATTACAGCCCACAGACCTTGCAGTAACTTCATTTTAAAAAAAATGATTACACGAGAATTTTCTCATTTTATCAAATAATTTTTTCAGAATTTACTTTTTTCTGATTACAAAGTACATATTAAAACATGCTCATTTCATAAAATTTGGAAGCTAGGAAAATATATACATAAGGAATAGAAATTACGTTTGAGCTGCCAACCAAAAAATAACATTCACTGTTGTGGTTTTCTCCTAGGTGTGTGCTTTGGTTAGACTCCTACCAGGATATGTAAAATGGCACAGCCACTCTGGAAAACAATTTCCTAAAAACAAAACAAAAACTCAACAACTAAACACACGCCCATGACCTTCCTGGGCACTCATCCCAGAGAAGTGGAGACTATGTCCACCCAAAAACCTGCACACAATGCTCACAGCAGCTTTCTTTGTCACGGCACAAAGCTGGCGATCCCAGGTGAAAGGTCAGGCCAACAATGGCGTACGTAGCATGGATAACACAACAAAAAGGAAGAAACTGTTGTCACATAGAGCAACCTGGGTGGATCTCAAGGGCATTATGTCGGAAAAAAGTCAACCTGACAAAGTCACGTGCCGTACAATTCCATTCCTATAACGTCCTGGGACGGACAAGCTTACAGACACGAGAACAGTGGGCAGGGTTGGGGAGGTGGGTGTGACCTGGGGACGGCTGGGGTGGTGGAGTAGCTCTGTACCCTGACGGTGGCAGTGGTTGTGTCCGTCCACACACAGGGCAACAGGACATGGGGCCACCGCATGCTGTTCCAGTGTCAGGTTCCGTTCCCAAGTCGCTGTTGTTACATAAGACGCAGTCACTGGGGGAACTGGGGGAAAGGCCCACGGGGCCTCCCTCCACTGTCTTTGCAACTTCTTGTAAATCAGTATTTATAATATTTCAAACTAAAAAGTAAAAAAAATCCTGCCAGAACAACAGAAGCCACTCTAGGCACTTCAAACAGGTGGTTTATACCCAACCCCGCCCCATAGGGCGTGGAAACATAGAAAACATAGAAACATAGAAAAGCTGAAGCAGAGCTGGGAGCCACTGTCACCCCTGGGGTGTTAGAGGAGCTGGGATTTCTGGAGTTCTGGGGTCGGTCCCCTGGGATCTCCAAAGCACGGAAGTGGAGAAATCCTGGCCAACCCCCAACCTCTCAACCGCCACTCTCCCTTTGGCCAAGCACAGCTGGAAGAGGTCTCCTCCCCAGACACAGAGCAGAGTGGGGGGGAGACAAGGGAGGGTCCCGGGGGCCGTGCACATCCGGTGTCGTGGGGGGGGAGTCACAGCATGCTTGTGCTTTCCACTTCTTGTCTTACATCCAGGGTGGCCACTTCCCTGTGCATTAACTGTCTTCAGAAGCACGCTTCAGGCAGCTACCGTGTTTCCCTGAAAATAAGACCAGGTCTTACATTAAGTTTTCCTCCAAAAGACGCTTTAGGCCTTATGTTCAGGAGATGCCATCCTGAAATATCGTGTTAGGGCTTGTTCTCCGGTGAGGTATTATTTTTGGGGAAACACGGTACATATCATCGTTGGAGTGAGTATTATAATCTCAATCCCCCACGGCCCATGTTAATGCAGTGACAAACGTTTTTGGGCGTCAATATTTGGGGCATCGGCCATGATTTCTTTAAGGGACATCCTATAAGAGGAGTTTCAGGGTCAATGACTCTTTGCCCTTTTAAGACCTGACAGAGAGCCAACTCGCTTTCTGGAAAGGTCCCACTGAGTATAGGCAGAGGGCCTGTCTTGGGCACCTTGGACACCATTGAGCATTGTCCTTGAGAGAATATTTGCCACGAGGTACCGCCCTGCAGTCGGGTTCCTGCTGCTGGATGACTGTCCTCTGGGGACACAAGGAGAAGGCCAGCACAGTGTCCTGTGCGTCCAGACTCAGACAATGCTCAGGGAGCTGGGTGCTTAGGGAGGTGGGGACATTCAAATGTGGCGCAGAGTTTAGGTTCCACTGAGCTACCGCCCTCTGTGAAGACTCGCCGTGTCCCCAGGTGGGATTTCTACTCCCTCTCTGTGCCCTATTTATCCACTGCTCCGTGTCCTCCTGGTATGACGGTGACAGAAGGGAGTGTCTGCTTGCACCCCGGTCCATGTGGAGCAGGAGCCATCTCTGTGACTGAGCTGACCCCTGACCCAGCACCGGCAGGGGCTCGTGAACTGTGACATGTGGACGGACCCCTGCCATCTTACTGGTGGGACACAGAGAGGTCTCTCAGGTGCACCGTTTGGGGCCCACCCACTTCCTGCACATTCTGAAACACGTTCACCATCTTCATTTGATAGATGAGAAACCAGAGGCTCTGAGAGGGGAGGGACTTGCCCTGCCCCGTGCTAGCGGGTGTCTCCATCACCCCAGAGTCAGACCAGAGGGCCCTCTCCGTGTCCCGGGGCTGCAGGAGGTTGATAGTTCTCGCAGGGGGCTCTGGACTAGATGTCCCTGGCTTCTGATGCTGAAAGGGCCCCCATAGGAGTGGAGGAGGCCAGGCTTTGAGCTGGAGGGTATCAGAGTTTGGGGACACCCATGAGAGTCCGTCAACAAACACACACCCCCCTCCAAGTTCCAGCCCTGACCACATGAGCCTCGATTTCGGACCTCCGGGCTTCTCCACTCCCTGGCGTGTGGTGACTTCTCTTCCTGCTTGGCTAGTGGTAAACTGAGGCTCTGAGGCGGGAAGCAGCTGCCCATGGCCGCTGTGGAGTCAGGGCCCTGAGCCTGTGTTGGACAAGGAGGGGCGTGTAAGACGGAGGGGTGTGAGAAGCACTGTGTACCAGTCTCTTCTCGCTGAAGTGCAGCTTGGGTGCATATCCTAGGCGCACGGCTGGAGCAATTTGCACACACAACTCCCGTGTCACTCACTAGGTCAGGAAGCAGGAGGTGACCAGTACCAGGGGCCCCTCGTGCCTGTCCCAGTGAAGGCACCGCACTCCAACATCTACTATCAAAGGATCTCTTAACTAGGATGATAGCAATGTGAAAAATGACCAGAGTTGCTCCTGCCACCGCCACCACCAGCACCACCACCAGCACCCCTACGCTCTCGTCGTGCTGAAGCCGCAGGAAGCCGGCCTGGGAGGAGCCCCGTCAAGGGAGCAGGCCCAGACCCGTGCCACAACCCTGTTGTCAGGAGGGCACCCCTCCCTCCTGCCCCTGTGATGGCACACTCAGTATCTCCCCTCCTGCGCAGGCACGGCTCTCCTGTCAGAGTCCCCGTGACAGGACACAGCTGTTGACCTGGATTGGTTTCCCGGGGCTGCTGAAATGAATTACCACACACTGAGGGCTTAAAACTATAGAAATGTCTTCTATCACAGTCTGGGGCCTAAAGCCTGGCATTCAGGTGTCAACAGGGCCACAACGCCTCCAAAAACTCTAGGGGAGGCTCCTTCCCGCCTCTTCCAGCTCCTGGGGGCCCCAGGAGTCCTTGGCTGGTGGCCGCATCACCCCAGTCTCTCCTCCGTCATCACCCCTTCTTTTTCTCTTCTGTCTGATCAGCACCAGTCGTTAGTTTGGGGGACCACCTGGGTAGTCTAGGACGCTCTCATCGTCAGATCCTTAACTCGTAACACCCTCAAAGGCCCTGCTGCCCAATGAGGTCACACTGCGAGTTCCAGGTGGACGTGAGTTTGGGGGAATCCTACTTGAGCCTCTACGTGTCCTCAGGGTCTTCCCAGCCGCCGGGAGTTCAGAGCTAGACTTCAGCCTGGCTAACGGGCAGGTAATAATACTTGCCATTAGTGTTCTGACCCCAAATCGCAGTTTTGTCACAGCCAGCTGCAGGCCAAGAGCCCTCATGCAACAGTTACATAAATAAACCATTAAAGAAATAAGCAAAGTGTCAAAACAGACACAGGTGATGAGGGGGCGTCCGTGACACATAGTAGCGCCCACTGGACACTGTCCAAGCTCCAGCTCTGGCCTGCCTCCCTGCGATGATGAGCTGCCCCCCTACGTACTGACCACCCCTGGGCTTACCAGAGACACAGCACCCTGGATGCAGGTTGAGGGGGAGCTAGCAGGCACAGGTGGGGTCTTGTTCTGCTCTTCCCAGCCCACGTCCCCTCTGTGGGCCTGAGCCACGGAAGGGGCTGCCGTCCTGTGATCCCTGCATGTACTTTGTCCTGCAAATGCCACAGCCCCAACGGCCCACCCAGCACATGCACGGTGGTCCAGAGCAGGAGTTTGAAAACATGCATTTGTCGTACACGCAGCCTGGCAAGTCCTCTGAAGCAAGGAATGCAAGATAGTTGCTTGGCCCATTGGTGGAAATTCTACTTGACAATAACTCATGGGGAAAAAATACGATGGCTCAGAAAGGGACTTCTGAGAAAAGAACATTGTGTTCAGTGCAGAAATTCTCCAAATCTTCTCCACGTGGGTTGAAAGCCCTTTCCCGACCTCACGGGACACACCTGCTGCTGTGTCCCAGGGAAGCTGAAACCGTCTCCAAGCTCCCAGCCCTGGGAGCCCCCATCTGCTGCCTGGCGCTGTCCATGGGATCACCCCTCATAGGACCACCTTCACGCACGCGTTCCCAACGCCTCGGATACACGTGTGGCAAATATCTTCTGCAAGCTTGTGGCTTGTCTTTCCACTTAGTCAGAGGTGTCTTTCCTGCACAGGGGTTTGTACTTTTAATGTAGCCAGACTTCTCAATCTTTCCCTTTGGTGCTATTTTTGTCCTGTCAGAAATGGTCTTCCCCACCCTGGCTTACGAAAACACTCACTTTCTTAGACGTTCACATCATTTCTGCTTTCCATAGTCTGGTTTTTCATCTGACAGGAACTGGTCTTTGAGGACACCTGTTCACGCGGGGCCACTGAGTGTTCCCACACTAGTCGCTAAGGAATGCATCTCATTGCCATCTGCTTGCTCCGTGGCAGGTGTCCACATGCAGGCTAATTCAGCTCGAGGCTGCCTATTGTTTCACAGTAGTTTATTTACCCCTGTCCCCATGCTACGCTATATTCACGAAATTACTTTATAATAAACCATTATATGATAAGGCAAGGCCCTCGCCCCAATTTTTCCTCTTCTTAATGAGTGCTGTAGCTGTTCCTGACTTTATTCTTCCACATAAATTTTAGAATCAGTTTGTGAAGTTTTACATAAACCCTGTGGGGTTTTTTATTTGGAATTGCCACAAAGCCATATACCTATATGAAGAAAACTGATGTCTTTACTGTATTGAGTTTTCCTACCCATGAATTTGGTTAGATTTATCCCTAGATGTTTTATGTATTTTTCTTGATACTCTAAATTGTGTGAGTTTTAAAACTACATTTCCCAACTCCTCACTGCTGGTCTGTAGGAGCAGAACTAACTTTTGTTCACTCTTTCCCCGGCGAACTTGGCTTCTTCTTTATCTTAAAAGCTGCCTGAGCCTCTCTGGGGGTTTTCTACATGTAATGCAGGGTCTCAACTCCCGGCGGGTGAACACAGGAGACGTTGAGGCCAAAAAGGAACAACAACGGAGTCATGGATTCTATTCTCGATGGCGGCCAGGCAAGACAAGAAGCAGGAGCCACACTATCCGCGCTTGCTAGCGTAGCCACGGCAGTTATATACAAAAGAATAGTGGCTAATGGCCAACGGGTTACAGCTGATGGCCAACTAATAACCAAGCCAGGACCTTTCCACGTGAGGCCGAGAGCCTGGAAACTGCTCCCTGGGACTCTGTCCCAAAACTATATAAACAATCATATCAGCTGTGAATAATGTCCATTTGTGTTTTTAACGATCCTTAGAGTCGATTTGTTGTGTTTTCTGGGACCTCCAATGTGACATTGACTGGCAGTGGTGGTGGAAGCAGGCTTGTCTCATCCTTGAACACATGTGGATTGCTTCTTAAGTTCCACTGTAAAATACGATAGAAAACTCTTACCAGGTTGAGGTGGGGCTGTCCTCATTGCTAAGCGTGTTCATCAGATACAGGTGGGAGTGATAAAACGTGGAATGCTTTTCCTGCATCTACTGAGATGGTTCTGGGGGGGTGGGGGTTCCTTTGATCCGCCCCAGGTGTTGGCTGGAGATTAAGCTGAGGCATAAAGCGCCTGCTGAAGCTCCCAGGTGAGTAGCTGAGCTCACAGTGGTTAGGCCTTCTTCCAGGCAGGGCTGGTCCTGCACTCAGAAGGCTGTCCCCCCAGGGGCCAGGAAGAGGTGAGGGCATGGGAGCCTCTCCTCCTTGGCCACCCCATCCTAGGCAGGGCCCTCAGCGGCGTGTCCTGGAAAGCAGATGTGCTCCATTGGGCCGAGGTCAGGGCCCGGCCGACCTCACACTCAGCTCTGGCTCCAGACCGTGTCAGGAACAGGCGTGTCTGCTTGAGTTGGACCAAGAAGCCCAAAGTGTGTGGAGTCATGACTGTGCTCCCCGGGGCCCTCCTGGCCAGCCTTCCGGCCCCCTGGCAGCCCAAAAAGCATTTGTAGTGCTGGCTCAAGGCAGAGGCCGCTCTTACGGGGCAGGTAGGGGTGGAAGGTGAGGGGAGAGCCGTGTCTTAGCCCTAGTGAGGGGACTGCCACCCCCTGCCGCCTTTGTCCAGGGCGGGGCCTATTCCCAAGCCTGAGACATCAGGTCAGAGCTACGTCTCCTTCCCTCAAATTTGTCTGGAAACCCAGCCCTGTCCTTCCCCGGCCTGACAGCCCCCAAAATTGAAAATGGATAGGTCCCCAGAGAGGTTCCCTCACCCTGCAGACAGGGCGTCACAGAGCAGAGCTCACCCTATTTTTTCTGGGTGGGGCACCCCTGTTTCCTAGAGACACCCCAGGCCCTGCATTTCCTCTCCCCAGGACACTACATGCCCAATCCAACGGCAGGGGCTGTGAAATCCTGTTGTGGGTTCTGGCTGGGCAGTGAGGGCTGGCCTTGTGAGCACAGCAGCTTGGGCCATGCTTGCAGCAGGGAATGGCTACCCCTGGGGGACAGTGATGCCCAACCCCCGAGCCTGCCTCAGGCAGGAAGAATGCCCCTCTGCTCAGTGAAGGAGGGTGTGAAGCCCAGGCTGGCTGAGGACCCACGGCCATGAGGCAGGGTGGCTGAGGGCTTGCAGCCCAATACCTGGTCCTCCCTCGCTCCCTCCCTAACTTCTGGTGTGCGAGTTAAACCTCAAGACTGCGTACTTGGACTTGTAGAGCTTGGAAAGCATAGGCAGGTGGGCAGGTGAGGAGGGAGGCCTGTGGGGGAGGAGGGAAGGCATGCTGCTGGATGTAGGCCCGTCGAGGAGGGGCTCCAGGCTTCAGGGACACCTGGGCCTAAGCCTGGGTATTTGTGCTGCACAACAAATTATTGCAAACTCAGCTGCTGAAAACCACACCTATTCATTACCTCACAGTTTCTGTGGGTCAGGAGTCTGGGCCAGGTTTTCTGCTCAGTCTCAATGGACTGTAATCAAAGGGTCTGCTGGGCTGGCAGAAGTCAGTTGCAGGACTGAGGTTCCCGTGGTCTCAAGGGCTGCCGGCTGGACTGCCCAGTTCCCAGAGGTGCCCTCAGCACCCTGCCACGTGCCCCTCCATAGGAAGGTCAGTCACATCATGGCTGCTTGCTTCAAGGCCCTAGAAGCTCTGCAGCTCCACAGCTGGCTGTCCTCCCCTCCTCCACCACAGGCCTCCTTCCTCACCTGGTCACCTGCCCACCTGCCCACACCTGGGGACCCTCCCCAAAGGCCTGCAGGGAAGGCTGGACCCTCTTTTAAAGGGCTCACCTGATTAGGGCAGGCCCACCCAGGATAATCTCTCGTTTGACTAACTCAACATCAACTGATTAGAGGCCTTAAGTACATCTGCAAAGTCTCTTCACCTTTGTCCCATAATGTAACCTAATTGTGGGAGTGAAACCCCATGATATTCACAGTTTCACCTGCACGCGACGGGAAGGGATTACAAAGTAAGCGCCATTTTAGAGTTCTGCTTTCATCTGGGTCAAAGCATACCATCGTTGTTTTTATTTGTATTTTCGTATCAACACTGATGAGCTTAATAAACCCTGGGAGAAAGTGCTAGATGTTAATCTTAACAGTGGGGCAAGGACCATTGTGGGGACAGAGCCAGGAGTGCAGTTTCCAGGCTCTCGGCCTCACGTGGAAAGGTGCTGGCTCAGGTAGTAAATGGCCATCAACTGTGATCAGATGGCCATCAGCTGTGGCTAGTTGGCCGTCAGCTGTGACCAGTGAGCCATTGGCCACTAATATAACTGCCGTGGCTACGCTAGCAGCAAATGGGGGCTAGCAAGAAGATGGTGGCTGAGCTAGTAAGTGCGGATTGCAGTTAGCATGGTGCATTGCAGCTAGCAAGTGAAGTGGGTTGGCAGAGAAGCAGACTGCAGACTGCGGATCGTGTGGCTCCTGCTTCCTGTGTCTCCAACCCAGCCACCAGCGAGAATATATTGGTATGACTCCCCTACCTATGGCCCTGTGGGTGTTGCTTTTTGGCCTCACCATGTCCTGCGTTCTTATGTGGGGAGCGGGAGCTGAGACCCTGTATGACACCAGGCATGATAATCATCACCCCCTTTTACAGATGAGAAAACTGAGGTACACAGAGGGCACGTGCCCTGGCACATGAAGGATGCTTTGTGCTCCAAGTCACATCAGTCAGAGAGAAACAAAGCCTGGACTTGACCGTGTTTTGCCCCTGCACTTGCAGACCCCCACCCCGCTGCCAGCAGACAGGTCCCCCCAGCTGCACAGTCTATGATCGACAGCCCCCCTGCCCAGGCCAGGCACTGACCCCCAGGGGAGCAGAGCTGACGCTACCACGTTCACCCAACAAACTGGGGTCACAGATGGTGCAGAGTCTGAGGGGCTCCTAATGCCCCAGCACACTCAGGGTCCCTAGACACACCTGTCTGCTCACCTGGGAGGTCCTCTGGGGCCTGCTTGAACCCCTCTGCTGATGGGAAGCTCTCTTCTCCCACCTCCCATCTCCCGTCTCTGAAGCGCTCTGCCTGGGAGAGAGCCCAGCTTCAGACCGGGGCACACCCACCTCCTCGCACGCTCACCGGGGTTCAGAGGTGATGGAGTTGCTGTGACTCCACAGTGAGGAGGGTGACAATAACTGCTGTGCACCCTTGGGCTGGTTACAATCCCTCTCTGGGCCTTGATGTCCTCATTCAAATCTGAGGCCAACCTGGGCGTGGTTCAGCATTTGCACCTTGGACGAAGCCGGAGCTGAGAAAGGAGGGTGGAAACAGCTGTGCTGCAGTGGAGTGCCAGCACCTCAGTCAGCTGGGGCTTTGTGACCCTGGACAGGTTGCTTTCCTTCTGTTTGGGGTGGTGGGTGAGAGTCTTGCTGGAGGGCCCCCCAGCAAGGAGTGTGATTTCATCCCCCGTCCCAGGAGCTCCTCCAGGAAGGGCCATTTGTCCTCCTAGACCCCACGTGGCTCAGCAGTGCTCCTGGCTAATGGAGCTTGCACACAGTAGGTGCACAGTGAGTCTGTGTGGGTGACTGAATGGTGACTGAAGAACCCAGTGGAGACACCGGCACTTCCTTTTAAAACTGGGCCGAGGCCTCCGGGCTGTGTGCCCATAGGTGGATAGGGCTGAGCGCCTACTATGTGAGGGCACATGACTATCTCACGCCCACTCTGCTGAAGGTGGGATGGAGGGTTGCTGCTGGGGGCCCTGGCCTTCGAAGGGGCAGAGCAGGACTGGGCTGTCGGCCTGGGGCCCGAGCAGTCTACCTGCCTGCTCCTTGCCTCGGCCACAAATGAGGGGCTGGCTGCCAGCTTTTGTGTACCCACTCAGTGCCCGGGACACAGTTTCTCTTCATTCTCAGAATCTTGAGGTAGAGTTTGTCTTCAGCTACACATGAAGAAGGGACTGAGGGTCTAAGCGGTTAAGCAACTTGACCAAGTGACTCCACCTTTGGTTCAGTGTTCTCAGCCTGTGGTTATTGGCGCCCCTCCTGTAGTAACAAGGATTATTAACAGGGAACAACAGGCAACTTTTGGCCGGGGATCCGGCACTGAGCTGAGCCTGATGCTCGAATCTTCACTTCAACCCGATTCAGGGTCTATCAGCCTCTGGGGCCAAACTGGGGGACCAAACTGGGGCCCAGAGAGATAAGCTTTCCCCATGCCTCTCAGCCTGTAAGTGGGGGCTGGGATCGGAACCCCGGAGTTGGATGGCCCAGCCTCCCCTCTAGGCCTCCAGATCTGCTGCCTGAAAGCCATGGGGTCCCAGGAGGCCAGTGGCCCCAGTGGGACCTGGGCAGGAGGGGCAGGAGTACGACAGCTTGTGGAAAGACAGGGAAGGCACGGGTTCTAAGGCCCCTGTTCTCCATTCTCTAGGCAGGTGGCGGGCGTGAAGAACCCACCACCACTGGTCCCACTGCTCCTCGTGGCTGCAGGGCCAGGCCTGGGGCTGCCTGGCCGGTCAGTGACCTCGGAGATGTGTGTACTCGGGGATATTGAGAAGGGCACTTCCTGCTGCATCCAGCGCGAGTCATCGGGCCTTCATGTTTTCAATTATGGTGCAGCCTCTTCCCCACTTTCAGACCCAGCCACAGAGAGGGCAGTTTGAGGTCAAAGTTAGAAAGTTTGTCAGCAGCTCTGCAGGGATGAGTTCCTTCCTCAGGAGGCACGAGTTCTGGAAAGCTCTCTGCTGCCCCCTGGTTGGAGAGAAGACTAAGGGGCCTGCCGGCAGCCTTTGAGTGGGGCCAGGTTCTGGGGCTGCAGGTACCCTAGGACCAGAGGAAAGAAGGATGGATGGAGCTCCCATTCTCCTCCCCGAGGCCTTGGGCCCTGACACTTGTCCTGGGCACAGAACCAAACCCAGGACTGAATTAGGGCTCTGTCCCACTGGCAAGTCCCTCTCCAGGCCTCAGTTTCCTCTTCTGTTAAATGAGGTTCTTGGGGGAGGGAGAATGAGAAGTGACTGTTTTATGGGTACAGGTCTCCTGGGTGCTGGCAATGTTTTGGAACTAAACAGAGGTGGTGGTTGCACAACACTGAAAAACAAAAAAATGCCACGGAATTGGTCACTTTAAATGTTTAATTTCATGTCATGTAAATTTCACCTCATTAACAAAATAAAGAAAAAGGATCTTGGAGTAGTGCTGGTGGGTTAGAACCACCAGGACACCCACAACCTCTCTGAGCCTCGGTTTCCCTGCCTGTAAATCAGGGAGAGGATTTCAACGAGGGATGCCTGGGTTCCTTCCTGGCCCTTGGCTCGTCGCTGCGGGACGGTGGGCAGGCGGAGCAGGTGGGGAGGGCTGGGGTAGGCGGCCCAGATGAACCTTTAAACACACTCACTCGGCAGCGAACTCCCCTATCCCTCCAGGCAGGCTGGCAGGCTGGCAGGGTGCTTCCTGTGCTGAGCTCGGGAGCTCTGCCCCTCCCTACCTGCTGTGTGATGGTGGGTAAGGCGCCTAACCTCTCTGTGCTTCCATTTCTTCAGCTGTAAACAGGGATGATAACAATCCCAACCTCGCAGTGCGGTTTGAAGATTAAAGGCCAAGTATACTGCTGGACACTCAGCGGGGGCTGTGGGAAGGGAAACGACACCCAGGGAATTCCACGACTGTCTCCCGCAGACAGGCAAGAAACGGGGGTTTGAGGGGCGTGACTTGCCTAACGCCGCGCCGTGAGTGTCTGGCAGGGGACCCGGCCTACATCTGTGGGACTCACAGCCTTCCTGCTCATACCTGAGGATAGGCCACAGCAGCAGAGTGGCCCCCGGGACACCCCCTGGAGGCTAACAGGGAGGAGGCCGCGGACGCAAGGAGGCTTCTGTGGAGCATTTATTGCTACTCGGTCCCTCCCTTCGTGCCCGTTTCCAGGAAAATGAGCCAGCATGGCCCAGTTCTGAGAGGACAGGGCTCTCAGGCAGACAGGGACCCACTCGCTGGAGGACGGGCCCTCAGGACGGGGGGCCGGGCACCAGCCAGGCTGCCCGTCCCCAGGACCGCGGAGGGGCCAGGTTGACCCTGCGGATGTTGAGCTCGGAGGCGAAGGTCCTGGCCTTCTGGTAGAAGAACAGGGACTTCTCGCGGTCCAGCAGGAAGTTGTGGTAGATGGTGGCCAGGCGCATGTAGATTTTCATCTGCGCCTCCTTGTTGCCCAGGTCCACGGCCGCCGCGAGTGCCAGCTGATAGTACCCAGCTGCGTCAAATGGGTCCTGATGGGGACACGTGGCCTTTAACCAGATTCCACATTGCTCGACCCCGGGGCAGGGGCGGCCACCTGCCCACCACCCATCATCTCCACCTTACACGGGTTACCCCACCGATGGCCTGTGGCAGGCGGGACGCCCTGGGGGCCAGTGACAGAGGCCCCTGTGGCCTCAGCCCCTGGATGTTTTCCTGGGAGGAGCCCACCTGCTCCAGTGGGGCTGCCTGGAGGTGGACTCGGCCTCATGTCTGGGCTCGGGCCTGGAAGTCTGCGTGGCTCTGGACAGGCATTTTGGCCAACCCGGGTCCCTCTGCGCTCTGGACCCCCCAGGAGCCAGGGCTTCAAAGCCTGTATAGTCCATGCCCGCGGCTCCTGCCGAAAGCCTCTTCCCCCCTCAGCCCTGGGGCCTCCCACCCACCTGGAGGACACCTGTAGCTTTCGCCTTGGGCTGAGGGGGCTCTGACTGCTGTTCTAAGAGACCACTGCAGAACCCACCCCAGCCTAGGGCCACCACGGCTCGCCTCCCTCTTGCCCCACATCCACAGTGATGCCACCATGTCCGGAACCCTCCATGGGGCAGGCTCAGCTCCTCACAACACTCCCTAACATTCTGACAGAGCATGACATCCCCAGGATGTCTGTTCCCATTGCAGATGCATCTTTGCCATGAACCCGTCATCCCAGGTCAGGATGCCCCTCTTCCCGCCCTGACTCCTATCTCCCACGCCAGCCTCTGCCCAGGTCTCTCCCCCGTACCCAGGTTAGCAGAGGGACCCGCTCTAAAACCCAAACCAGGCCTGTCCATCCCCCATTTATGATGGCTCTCCAGGACAGAGGACAAAGTCTGAGCTCAGCAGCCCTGGCTCCTCACTGCCCCACACAGAGCAAGGAACCAAAAGGAAATAAAAGCAGGTACATGCAGCAGTCTCACCAACACTCCCCCAGCCCCTACCACGTGCTGGACGCTGTGCAGGGCAGACCCACACTGCCTCTGGGGACAAGGGACCACAAGCGGGTGTCTGGGGCTGTGGCAGAGGGAAGCCCGGCAGGCTGTGGAGCCTTGGGTGGCACCTGACTCAGCCTGGGATAGGTTGGGAGGGCTTCCTAGAGGAGGTACATCCCAACGAAACAGAGTGAATTGGCCAAAATGGGTGGTTGGCGTGGTGGTGGTGGAGTGTACATGTGTGCCTATGTGTGCATTCGCGTGCATGTGTGTGTGGAGCAGTGTGGCTGGCAGACTCAGGACCACACCCAAATCTGTCCCATTCCAAACCTTGCTCTCAGCTATGACATGCCACTCCAGGCGAACAATGACCCATTTCAGTGAGACCATCAGCAATGTGCACCCCCTGCCTCTAGGCAGCACTCGTGGGCCCTGTCCACCCGTCTTTTTCCTTCCCCTCTGTGTCCTGTACAGGGGAGCCCTTGGGTCATGCACAGGGCACGCAGGGACCTCTTTCCCTCCTGGGTACGTGGAGGAGGGCGTGAGGTTGGCCAGTGGCCCCTGAGGGAGTTCCGGCCTCACCCAGCTGGTAGAGAGGCCTGGCGCTGACAGAAGTGGCATGGCGTAGCTGGGCAGGGAGCCCGTCTGGAAGGAAGCAGAGTTCTTCGCCCCTTGATCCCAGCTGCTGGGCCCAGGGATCTTGGCCTCTCAGCTGACTGGAGAGATAAGCCCCTGTCCCCACGGCCCCATCCCAGGGTCTGAGATGAGCCGGCACTCTCAGGGCCTGGGGCTCCCCCAGGCCTGCTCCCCCACACCCCATCCTGGGCAAGTCTGTTCCCCTCCTCAGCCTTCGTTTTCCCTTCCTGTGTTGAACTGCTTGGTAATGAGTCATGTAGATCCTGGGGGGTGGGGGATACCTGCACTGTGCAGCCCCATCCTCAGACCACCCGGGGGTCGGGGGTACATGGTGAGCCCATGTCACAGACAGCAGACGGCTCCCGGCAGACGGATCTGGGGTGAGGCTGGCCACAGCCCTGCCCCACACAGAGGAAGCCCTGGCTTGGAAGGGTGGGCACGGATGGGGTGTGCCCAGGTCACAGGTCACAGGTCATGGGGTAGTGGAATCTCTGTTTTGTGAGGTCGTGGGGCCGCAAGGTCTCGGGTGCGAGAGCCCCTCCACACTGCTCCTAATCTGACGTCAGCCAGGGGCCATGCCTCGCCTGTCTCCTCCCAGCCCTGTGTGGGCACCAGCTCCTGCCTCACAGTGGAGCACGCAAAGAGCCGACCACATAGAGTTTGAACCAGAGAGCCTAGACTATACACAGCCCGCATGGCACAGAGCCGGGACAGCAAAAACGGGGTGGCACAGAACGTGGATCACACAGAGCCTGGACTGCTCAGAGCCTGGATGGTACAGATTCTGGATGGCTCAGAGCTTGCATCACACAGAACCTAACCACAGTAAAGCTCAGCTGCAGTGGTCACCACTGTCTATGGGACACCGCTGCCTGCATCTGACATAGCAGAAGGCCATAGTGACCATTTCTGACCAGTAAGTGTCGCCAGCACACAGCCAGGGCCGCTAGGAGGAGGTTGGGGGATACTGGCCCAGCTCTGACAGGGCAGCGACTCATCCTGACTTCCTGGAGTGGTGTCCCTGCTTGGAAACCTGGGGTAGTCTCATCCCATCCTGAGCCCAGGTTTCCTTCTGAGAAATGGGATGATTGTTCCTGCCCCAGCAGGTGACGTGTGGATTAAAGGTATCTCAGGATCCCAAAACAAGCTCTGTACAGACTGGCAGGCTTCCTGGAGGAGGTGCCAGGGTTTGGGTTCCATCTTGCATCGTGGGTCTCTGGGGATAATGGTGACTCCTCACCTCCCAAAGTCATCTCCCCCCTTTCACATTTTTGTAGCTACCTCCTGCTTGACTGTCCAGGCTTACCTTTGCAGACCTCCTCCAGGAGGCCCCCTGACTACCTGCCCTTTTGTCCTTTACTCAGTGGCTGCCATCATCTGTTGACATGTCAGCCTCCTCCACTGACCCTGAGCTCTGAAGAGCGGGGCCCAGTGAGAGCTCAGAGAGTAGCTGACTCTGCCTGTTCTTCACAGCCAGGCCGGGAGCTCCAGGGGGACCACTGGCAGGGATGCTGGGGGAGGATGTGGACCCAGGCCTCTGGGGTCCGGGTGCAGACCCCCCCCCGAGCCCTGCCTCCTCTCCCTCCGCCCACCTTCAGGTCGTAGAAGATGATGTCTCCAAGCACCAGGTACACCTTCACGTAGTACATGGTCTCCTCGTCGAACTCCAGGGGCGAGTTGCAGAGCGACAGCGCCTTGAGGTAGAAGTGCTCTGCCAGCTCGCCGTGGCCCAGCCGGTGGTGCAGGGCGGCCAGCCGGTGGTAGGCCACTCGCTCATTCAGCCGGTCCCCTGGGGACACAGGCAGGGGCACACATGAGGACACACTGTGTGGGGCGGTGGGGGCACAGCCCCGTCAGGAGCACCCATGCCAATGCCACCTCAAAGCTCCAGCCAGTCACTTCCCATATCCAGACTCACTTTTCCCACCTGTAAAGTGGACCTTATAATGCCTGCTCCCTGTCTACCTTGGGGGTGGGGCAAAGTTGAGGCTTTGGAGGCCCCAGCTCCGAGCCTGCACATAGCCAGCCACGTGGGTGGGACGCATGGGTCACTGTTTTTGAGCAGGAGACCCCAAAAGTCATGCAGTCTCTGCACTTGTAGGCACCACGGCTCGGCTCAACGTCAGACATGACATTTGACCCTCCTGGGGTAGCAGCAGCAGCAACAGCCCCCACCCCCTCCTCAGACATCACCAGTCTAGGCTGTGTCCAGGACCCCACCCTTTCAGGCCCGCGCTGTGGGGCCTGCACGCAGACCATGCTGCGCACCTACTGTGTGCCCAGCCCTCTCATGGCTCCTTGTCTCTGGGGAAGGACGACGGCCTCGGGCAGCACAGTGAGGTGCCGAGACAGAGGGGTGCTTGGCCCCCGGAGACCGGCTTCTGGAAAGGGGCTGGGGTTTCTCCAGCCAGGGAACAGCAGGGACTGGCTGAGTGAGGGGAAGGGACAGCATGCCGCACGGCATGTTCAGGGACCTGTGAGAAGCCTGGAATGCGGGCACGCTGGCTGGCCTCATGGAGGAGGCCGCAAAGCTGGCAAAGGAAGTCCGGCCACGCAGCAAGCGTGGTGCCTCTGAGAGAACCCACACTGGCCCGGGCGGGGATGGGAGGAGGGCTGCAGCCCAGCTCAGCCCAGCCTCCCAGGAGCGGGCAGCCTGCGGATGGGAGGAGCCCGCAGCTCTCCTGGGTGGCCTCCGGCACCTTCTGCTCCTGCCCTCCCGCTCTCAGAGGCGGAAGCCCCGGCGCCAGGGTGTGGGGCTTACCCAGGGTGATGCTGAGTGCCAGTGCCGTGTGGCCGAACTCCAGGCCCTCCTGTGGCGTCTCCAGCTCCTCCAGCAGGGCCACCAGCTTGTTGCAGAGTCTCAGCTCCGCCTCCTGGTTCCCTGTGGTCACAGCCAGGGGCAGCGCCCGGTCCTGCCCACACAGGCGGATGGGTCAGGCCTCTCAGAGCCCCAGACACGTGCGGAAGCTTCCTCCCTCCACTAACTCCCCGGGATCTTTACACAGTCCTGTCCCCTGAGAGAAAGGGTAGCTCAGAGAGGTGCTGACACCCCCGGAGCCATTGGGCCCTGAGCCAGTGGGGGTGTCACCTGCAGCCCATCTGTCTACACTGCGTAACTTCAGACCAGCTCCCCCTCTCGGGCAGTGAGGGCCTGATCAGGACGTCTGGTACCCCTCTACGCTTTAAAAATGCCACATTTATCTGAATCCCAGGGGCTGAGCCACACGCGGTGAGCTGGGCAGACAGGAGGGGACAAGCCGCTCTCCCTGGGAGGCACATGCTGACTGGGTCCTGGTCTCAGTGCCCCCACTGACGTGCTGTGTGCCACTCTGAGCCTCAGTTTCCTCGTCTATAAAATGGGGATGAACTAGGACCCTGGGGCTGTTGGTGGTGCCCGAAATGCATGCTTCCAGCCCAAACAATCCTTCCTGTCTCTGTACCTCCAGGCCAAGGTGGGGGTCAAGACCATCCCAGGTGAAGCCACCGGCAAATTAGGCTTGTGCGTGAGGTGGCCCTGCCTCCAGGAGAGAGGCCTCCGCTGGCCACACCTGTGCTGTCCCACCCACTGGGGTCACTCACCCGGTAGAAGGACACAGCTTTCTTCCGCTCCCACGTCCCATTGAAGAAGATGTCTCCGGCGGCCTCGAACAGCCCCAGCCCCAGGTTGGGGTCCCCCGTGTACAGCGCTGCGTTCTGTGCCACCTGTGGGGTGTGGAGATTCTCCTGGGACCTGCAGTATTCTGGCAGGTTGAGGGGGCCTTCCCACCCCGTAGGAAGTTCACAGCCACCTCCCGGCTGCCCTGGAACCCACAAGCAGCCCTGTACATGCTGGACTACACAGACACGAGCATTGGAGGCCACTTCCCTCTCACACACCTCAGGAGTGACTGGTCCTGTGCACTTGGGGCCATTGTCACCCACTTGTGTGAGGGTGATAATTTAATCCCTGTGTCCTACGGGGAGTCCTGTCCAGTTAAAGCCCTGGAGCCGGAGGGTGTGGACTTCTGAGGAGCTTGGGGCAGAGCTGAGAACAAGCCCCTGGATTCCACCGGCCGTGCCCTGACCAGGGCATGCTCTGCTCCAGCCTCACTGGGGCGCCCCCATCCTGCCCCCTTCGCCTCCGCTGATTTTCCTCCATAACCCTTAGTACCACCTGATGGTACATGCTCGCCTGTCTCTCCCACCCGAGGACTAAAGTTGACGGCTTCTCTGCTGCATCTGGGGCCTGGCACAGTGCCCGGCGCATAGTAGGTGCTCAACAAATACCGGGCAGTGAATGAGTGCACTAGCCCCCGCCCACAATCCAGCCACGCCCAGCTGCTTGCAGTCCCGGTACTTGCCACACGCTGGGCACCTCTGGGCCTTGGTACCTGTGAGTCTGCTGCTGGAACACCCTTCCCCGGGAGGCCACTGGCCCCCACTCGCTGCAACTCAAACCAGCCTGTGCGACCCAGAAGGACAGGAGCTCACCCTCCAGCTCCTTTCTGCACCCCCTCGTGTCTGGCCCAGCCCGGGGCCCTGAGTCAGCAATGTTTGAGGAGCCTGTCCCCCCTCAGCCATAACTCCCGCTCTGGGATCCTCAGCCCCTGGCCAAGGGAGGTACACAGCAGGTGCTCAAAAATAAAAAGCTCACTAGGCTCATGAGCCTCCCAATTAGTTCCACATCACGTCATGTTTAAAGGAGACGTGCCATATGCTACTGGGGCGAGGTCTTCTGTGTGTCAGCTGAGTGGGCACACTTATGAAGCACTTGCTGTGTACCAACACGGGGGCGGGGGCTACTGTGAGACGCATGCGCCTCTGGCCCCCGGGGGCTGAGACCATCGTGGAAGATGCTGGCAGCAAGAGTCCAGGGGCAGTGGGCGACGGCACGGGGCAGCTGGCTCGCAGCAGGCGCTCAGCAGTGGTTCAGGAGGGGGAGTGAGCGCACGCGGCCACTCCTACCTGGAGGTGCATGTCCCCCAGCTCCTCCTGCTGGAGGATGTAATAGATCTTCCCGGCCTGCAGCCACGCGAATGCCTCCTTGTCCTTCCTCTGCAGGTCGATGAATAGCCCCAGACTGCGCTTGGTGTAGTCCAGCGCTGACCTGTAGGCCCTGGAATGAGACTCGATGGTCAGAACAAGCACTCTAGGCCAGCCACCCAGCGAGGGAGGGGAGCAGGCTCTTCCCGCGGCCGGTCTGCTGACCACGGACCTGGAACGTCGGGAGCGGGATCAGGTCCTGCCCTTCCCAGGCTGATGGGAGAGCAGGTGGACACAGGCCGCACTGCTCGTAGGGAACAGGTAAGGGGGCCCTTTGGGGGAAGCGGCAGCGTGTGGCCTGGGAGGAGCGCACTATTTGTCTCTGCCCGGCTCCCACACACAGGCACCCACCTCTCTGGGCGCAGCAGGAAGCTCTAGCACCGGGCAGAAATTTAAAGATTATCTAGGCTACAGTGTCTTAGGCTTGAGTGGGCATCAAAATCATTCAGAGGGCTGTCAAAACGCAGGTTGCAGGGCGCGGCTTCCCAAGTTTGTGACTCAGCTTTCTGGGGTGAGGCCTGAGAATGCATTTCCAACATGCTCCCCGGTGAGGTGGGTGCCGCTGGTCCAGGGACCGCACTTTGAGAAGCACCGATGTAGAGCATCAGCCCATTTGTCCTACTGTGAAACTGAGGCGCGAGGGTGGGGGTGGAGGCCGAGACTGGCCCTCCCAAGTCCTTGTGGAAACCTGGCTCCCTCTGCTCTCTCCATGTGTCCCAGAGGCCATGTGATCAGTGAGTGTGTGGACCCTGCAGGCTGCATGGCCCGGGCCGAACATTAACCCATCTGGTCAGGATGCTCAGTGCAGGCTTCTCGGGGGACATGTGACCCTGAAACCCTGCCCTAGGGGACAATCAGCTGTCTCCTGTGTACCAGACTCCTCCAGGCTCAGATGGCTGCTGTCCTTACATCTGAAGACCAGACCCCCTGGCCTGGAGCTGGGCCAATGGGAGCAGACTCAGCGCAGGCAGAGGTCAGCTTACAGAAGTTATCATGGCAGAAAGAACAGCCCGGAAACACAAGCTCTGCCTCCCCTGGGGAGGTGTGCAAGCAGAGACCAAAGGACATGTGTCATAGGACTCAAATGTCATGAGCATTAGCCAGGACGACCCCCTGGCCTGCCAGCTCAGAGCTCGCCTGGTGCTAAGGAAGGAAATGGTCCCCAAGGCGGGGCTGCCCTGAGAGGGTGGCCCTGCATACTTGCCATGCCTTCCCGCCCCACAGAGCCAGCCCTCACCGCTCGGTGCCCAGGGACAGGTAGAGTTGACTGATGGTCTCCAGGAGCTGCCCCTCCAGCACCTTGTCGGCCACCCTCCGGGCCAGCGAGAGCTGGAACTCATGGTAGACGACACACTGGGCCTCATTGGGCTTGACCGTGCTGTAGAAGTCACACAGCTGCTGGACAGCTTGCAGCTGGCCTGGGCAAGGGAGACAAAAAGAAGAAGCCACTGTCATTCATCAGAGCAATGACGACATTTACAAGGCCCCTGCTCAGGTCACACAGTGATGAGCACACCGTCATGGGGCCAGGCAGGACATGTAGGTGCTCGAGAGATGGCACTGACCATTTTTGTAATGCCCCTCAGGCCTGGCGGTCCGGGCCAGGCTCTCACTACACAGGCCACCTTGTTTCCGCTTCACAAATTTCCTCCTGGCCAGGACAGGTGCAGCTTCACAGTGAGCTGACAAAGCAGGGCACTGGCATCCCCATGCTGCAGGTGGGCAAACTGAGTCCAAAGCTGAGTCCAGGCATGCAGTGGAGATGGCATTCACATTTGGCTTCCGGCATTCCGGAACCAGTGCTCCTTCAAGAAGCCAGGCTCCAAACCCTAGCCTTACTTGCCTCTCCTAAAACCAGAGTCTAAGGACAGTTGACAGCTTTCACTATTAAACATGATCTGGCTGTCAACAAGGAAAGAGAAGACTTGCACGATACCATTAACCAACGAGACCGAGTAGACGCCTACAGAACACCCCCCAACAGCACCAGAACACACATTCCTCAGGGCCCATGGAACATTCTGCAGGACAGAACAGAGGCTGGGTCATGAAACAATTCGCAAACGTAAGCGGACTGAAATCACAGAGTCTGTTTTCCAGCTATAGTGGAATGAAATCAGAAATCGACAACACAAGGAAGCTTGCGAAGTTTACAAATATGTGGAAATTAGCAACATCCTCCTAAATAACCAGGGGGCCAAAGAAGAAGTTGCAATGGAAACCAAAAAATATTTTGAGATGAGTGGAAATAAAAGCATGACATGCCAACATGTATGGGATGCGGCAAAAGCAGTGTGTAGAGGGTCTTTATAGCTGTAAATGTCTACATTTAAAAAGAAGAATATTTCAAATAAAAAAACCCTCAAACTCCTACTTCAAAAAGCTAGAAAAAGAGGAGTTAACTGGTCCCAAAGCAAACAAAAGGAAGGAAAAATAAGGTTCGGGCAGTGATGATTAAAAACAGACAATCAAAATAACCAATAGAGAAAAATCAATAAAACCAAATGATTTTTTTCTTTTTTTTTCAGACAAGATTAACAAAACTGACGAATCTTGAGCTAGACTGACCAAGGGAAAAAGAGAGAAGATGCACATATCTAAAATCAGGAGTGAAAGATGGACATTAATCGTAATCGTGGATTCTGATCTTATAGAAGTAAAAGGATTATGACAGAATACTATGAACCACTGTGCACCAACAAATTAGATAACGTAGAGAAAATGGACAAATGCCTAGAAAGACACCAACTACTGAAACAGCCTAAAAAGTGGCCCAGAGCAGGCACTGGGTGACCCTGGGTATCACCCCAGCCTTTTGTCACCTCACTGTTCAGTATGGAATGGGGACAACATGATCCCCTAGGACACCCAGCTTGGCATTCCCAAGTCTGAATCCCTGAGTGTCCTGGGGAGGGGGCCTCACAGGAGGTCTGAGAGAGACCCATGGGGACCACTGATGAGGATTCATTGCCACATTTGCCTGAGGCCACAGGGCAGGTCTGGGGACCCAGCTCTTGGTTCTTCCTGGAGGTCCAGCGGGCCTCCAGCCTTGGTGAGTTTCCTACATCCCTCAGTGGCTCCCCGTGCTCTCGGGACAAATGCCAAACCGTAGCCTGTGTTCCCCAGCACTTGCCTAGGCCCCCAACTGAGGTTTTTACCACCCACCAGCCAACCCACCGGAACTTTGCACCTCCCTGCGCGGCCCAGCTCACTCACCCCAGGGCCTTTGCACAGGCTGCGCCTTCTGCCAGTCCCTCTCCCAGTGCTTGGCTAAACCTCAACCCTCAGGTCCCAGAGTGAACAGACGTCCCTGACCCATAAGTCAGGGCCAGGAGTCGAGCATCACCACCCTGAGCACCCCTTTGCTGGCTCTTGTGACCTGGACATCTGTTCCCTGGAATTGGCAGCCAGCCCCCAGCGAGGACCACTCGAGTCCCATTTGCAGGTAGAGCCCGCATAGAGCTTGCTCACACAACAAGCTGCTATTGAATGAAGCTACCTGCTCCTTGGCCCTGGGGAACCACCCACCACCTGGGGGTCCTCTGGTGAGCAGGGCTGTCGGGGTGCCTGTGGGAGAGCAGCCACTAAGGTACTCCGTGTTCCAGTCTCTGTGGCTCCTTCAGCTCAGCCGCCCCTGCCCGGCCTCGACTACGTCCAGGGTGACCCACCACCTGTTTGCCCATGACCGTGGAGAAGCCCGGGCTACGGGGCTTTCAGTGCTCAAAGCAGGCCATGCCAGGCAGAAGGGATGCGCTGGTCGCCCTGTTTATGTCTGGGCTAGCGTGGGAACACCCTCCAGCACCTGCTGGTTTCCACCACTCAGTGTTGCCACTGTGGAAAAACCACCGCCCACCTGTGCTCACAAACCCCAGGCGTGCCCCGAACAGAGATGAAAACATGTTCTTTCCAGGAAGCCGGTGTGGGGCCGGAGCTGGGCCAGGGCGTGGCACTTACTCTCTAAGTGGTCCGTCTCCACGGCGACCAGAAAGGCCCACTGGTAGTAGCACTTGGCCTGCTGGGTGAGGGCCCTGCGGGTGTATAGGTGACCCAGCTGCAGGAGCACCTGGGTGAAATCCCGGCCGCACTCCCTGCTGGGCAGCCTAGAGAAGAGCTTCACGGCCTCCAGGAGGTAGTGCTGGGCCAGCCCGCTGGCACCTGCCTGCAGGCACAGAGCCCCGAAGTTGGCCCGGACCACCGCCTGGTTCTGGAGCTGGCCCAGGTCCCGGGCCACTCGCAGGGCGCGGTAGTAGCCCTCGGCCGCCTGCCGGGTCCTGCCTGTCCTCTTCAGGGCGATGGCCATCATATTGGCGATCACGCCCTCTTGGTCCACACGAGCCACTGCCGCATCCAGGACAGACTCCAGGACGTCCAGGGCCACCGGGCTCTGCCCATGAAGCACGTGCAACCAGGCCAGGGCCACCAGGTAGTCCACGACCAGGCGGCCCCTGGTCTCAGCACTGGCTTCCACCGCCTGCATCATGAAGGAGATGGCCATGCCGTGCTGCCCGTGGTGGCTGTGCAGCTGGGCCAGGCTGGCACAGAGGGGGCCACGCAGGGCCTGCCCTGTGCCTGGGGCCAGGCGGGCCAGTGCCTGCCTAAGGTAGGGAGCGACCTGGGAGGGGGGGCAGTGGGGCTGAGGGACGTTGCGCAGGACCAGGTCCACGCTCCTGAGCGAGCTGGCCAGCGAGCCCCGGGTCCGCAGCGAGGACACCCTGATGCAGCTCAGTGCCAGGTGGGGCAGGCATTTCCGGCTGTACACGTGTGCCAGCAGCAGGTAGCAGTCTGTGGGCCACAGCGCGTGCGGGGACCCCAAGGCCCTGTGCAGCAGCAACAGCCTCTCCAGGAAGGGCAGTGCCTCCTCGGGCTGCTTGAGGCGGACGTGGTGCTTGGCCAGCAGGAAGCAGGCGCGGGCCTCGGCCTGCGGACTCTGGCCGCCGATGACCCTCCGCAGAGCGAGCCTCAGGAGCTCTGCCTCCCCCTCGGTGCTGCACACTTGGCCGGGCGTCCCCAGGAGCAGGGCGAAGGCTTTGGGCACCACCTGCCCGCACTTCTCCCTGTTCTTCTGCTTCAGGTGGATGGTGGCCAGGTTGGCATACAGGGCCACCACCAGGAAGAGGTCGTCAAAGTGGCCCCTCAGGGCTCCCAGGCCTTCCTCAAAGTACACCCGGGCCTGGGACAGCTTGAGCTTCCGCACGCACAGCCGCCCCAGGACGAAGCAGAGCCTGGCCAGGGCCACAGGAAGGCTAGCCCTCTTGGCCACAGCCCGGGCCTGTGCCAGGCGCCCGGCCAGCTCGTCCTCATCGGCAAAGCCACAGAACACTGTACGCAGCCCCGGCGGGGAGAGGTCGTAGAGGCCACGGAAACAGGCCTTGTACTCGGGAGCGTCCAGGAGCAGCAGCAGTGAGTGCAGGGCCTGGGGGTCAGACCAGTCATCCTCAGCGTCCAGGCAGAAGGAGGACTCCTCGACACCCGGCGAGCTCGCGCCACTGGACGCTGCAGGGAGGCCCCAGGACTCTGGCTCCTCAGGGCAGCTGTGACAGGGCTTGCATTGTTCTAGAACATTCTTCACCTTCTGCAGGGTCTCACGTGGCTCTGAGTGCAGGCCAGGCAAAGGCATGTCTGCAAATCACCAAAACCCCCAGATAGATTAGAGTCTGATCTGAGCCCAGGCCGGGGCAGGTACGTCTCCCCCGAGGCCCAGCGTCCCTGTGGCAGCACTTGGCAGACACTGCCTTCCCCAGGGCCGCCTGAGCGTCCAAGGTTAAGTGGAACGCCCAGCACCCAGAAGACAGTGGGAACTCAGTAATTAGGACCTCGGGGGAACACAGATCCATTCAGCCAAGTAACCAAGAGGCCCTCCTTTACTCATTCTTTTTCGTTTGAACGCAGTTTCAGGAGACGAGTGTCTTAGCTCGTGATCACTCAGAGATCCCTTTCCCTTTAGAAAGCATCCAAGCCACTTACTGGGATGTCCATTCACTGTGATTTTGTCAGCACTTGGGACCTCCGGTCAGGTGTGGGCGTCCTCATGACATGGTCAAGAGCCAGTCAGAAGAAGAGATGAGCATGAGCCCAAAAGCGACCCCCAAAACTGACAACACCAGCCGCAGTGGAGGAAGTGAGGTGTCCACTTGCCCACCTCTAGCACGGAACCATTTCCAACAGGAAACAGTGCGACTGGCTCCCAGACCTCCGGGCTCCACTGCACCTTGGCTGATTTGAGAATATGAAGCCCATGGTTACTAAAGGGAGAAAGAAAGAAAAAAAGAGAAGAAAGAGAGAGAGAGAGAGAGAGAGAGAGACAGAGAGAGAGACAGAGAGAGAGACAGAGAGAGAGAGAGAGAGAGAGAGAGAGAGAGACAGAGAGAGAGAGAGAGAGAGAGAGAGAGAGAGAGAGAGAGAGAGAGAAAGAAAGAAAGAAAGAAAGAAAGAAAGAAAGAAAGAAAGAAAGAAAGAAAGAAAGAAAGAAAGAAAGAAAGAAAGAAAGAAAGAAAGAAAGAAAGAAAGAAAGAAAGAAAAAGAAAGAAAGAGAAAGAGAACAGGGAGCTGGGGAGTCTGCAGACATCCCAGAGGCCCACAACTGCCTGCTTATGGACTGTTGGCTTTGGAAAGGCTCAGAACCCAAGGGTTTGTCCAGCGCTTAAGAGCAAACAAGTTCCATTTCCTGTTGGGAAAACATGGGCTTAAAGGGGAATTTATTTGAAAGGAAAAAACCCAGCATCTAAAGACGGTTCTGTTTCAAATTAATATGTAAAAAATGTTCAAAACTAACTGTCTCCTTATAAGTCTGTAAAGTCTAGGAATAAAGAAAAATTAAATCTGGTTTAGTGGCAAGTGTCCGACTTGACGACACGTTAGATTAGCTAAGAAAACGCCATCCTCCAGGCGTGTGCTCCCAGCTGTTATCCAGCACCCCCCACCCCCCACCCTGGTCAGCCTTTGCTCCCAGGGACTGGCAGTGTGACACCCCCCTCTTCGGGGAAGGCAAGCCTACACAGTTCTTCCCGGTCCTCACCCCACAGAGGCTCGGTGGCCCTGGAACAGCCCTGGGGAGCCGGGGGAAGGGGGCTGGCCTCCGCACAGACACCCCAAAGCAACCCTTCTGTGTTGATGCCTAGATAGGTCCCATCCCCAGGAAATCTCACAGGGTACTCAGGCATTCACGTCCCCAGGACCCGCCTGACGCAGACCCTCTGTGGGCGGAGAGACGGAGGAGCAGAGGGGGGGCGGGTATCCCTGGACCAGCCCGGCTGGGAAAGGAGCAGACCCTCAAGGACTTCTCCAAAATAAGGCTCTAAATTCAGCGCCCTTTTTACCCCTCAAAGCAGAGCACAGGGTGAATTTCAGCTGCCCTAGGTTATGTGAGAGGAACCGAGGGCCAGGCATGTGCTGGGGCAATGGAGGAAGTGCCCAGCTTCACTGGGGACAGAGCAGGGCGTCTGGCATGATCACTGGGGACCTGTTGCCGCAGGGGAGGGGAGCTTCACCTCCATCGCTCCAGCCTCCCCTCCAGGCCAGGACACCCACCCACCAGCACTCCCCCACGGAGGAGTGGGGTCTGCGCCCAGCACCCATGGGTGGCCAGCTCTGTGGCCTCCGCCCGGCATCACCCCCCAAAGCCCAGCTCCATGACCACAGAAGTCCTGTGCTGTGTGGGAAGAACCCACCTTTTTCTTCCTGCGGTTCAATCTCAGCTTCTTCTAGTCTGTCTGAAAAGGGAGAGAAGAGAAGCATCAGTCTGCGGCCAGCGCCCTCTGGGCCATGTCCGGCGACAGTACCCTAACATTCCTGACTCCAGTGCCCGTTAGGGGTAGTGGGGAGTGGGGGTGCGGTCTGAGAAGCCTCATCTTCCAGGGTTTTCCACACCCCCACCCCTGCAGGGCTCCATCCTCGCACGAGAAACGGGAGAAAGGCGAGAGGCCGTGGCTTCTGCTGCCGCCCCTCTGGAAATGAGGGCAGCTTCCCAGTGAAGGGAACCCTTGACTCCATCGGCTCTCCCAGGGAGCAGGGCAGCAGACCTGGTAGGACTCCTGATCCTCTGTGCACTCCTCCCCCTCATTCCCGAAGTCCCAGTGTCCAGCTCCTTAAAATGGGCTGACACCAACAGCTCGCTGAGGGGCCACAGAAATCAAATGAGAAAAAGAGCTGTCAAAAGACATGAAAAGTATAAAGTGCCGCCGACTGGGATAACAGAGCTCCTGGGAAGTTACGCGGCATCAGACAAAAGGGCCCCTTGGGAGGAATAAGACGTCCCCAGGTGGCTTCCTAAGAAAGAGAAGAAAACCATCTCTTTTGGTCATGGGTTAGGACACACGACACACTTCCTTCAATGACGCCTGGCACTGCAGCCTCAGAGAAATGCCTTCCAAGTACAGGAGCGGAGAGGTGAAATGGGAACAGCGTTGTCTCAGGGGGACCCGCCCCAGCAACACCCACACCCACCCAAGCTGTACACCGTGTAGATGTCTGCGCCGGATGTCCTTCTCAGTAACTGCCTGGCGTCCTCCTCAGAAAAGCACCCTTCCTTGCTGAAGAAAGATCTTTCTTCCTCATTAAGAAATATCACATTTTCCAACCTGGAGAAAATCAAGTGCTTCATTGAATATCACGTGGTTCCAAAGTAAACATCGCACAGTCAGACCACTTTCTACTCCCTCACTTGACAGGCAGTCCCTGCGCACCTACTGTGTGCCCAGCAGTGAAGACACCGATAACAAATAAAAGCAAAATAGACCCTGCCTTCAAGGGTGCCTTGTCTGGTCAGAAGCAGACGCCCAGGAGCAGAAAAGGCTGTAGCAGATGCAGCAGGCCACGGCAGCCTGGAAAGAGGAGCTCCTGGGCAGCCTTCAAAGCCCCACCTCAAATGTCCCTTCCCCTGTGAGGCCGGTCGTGACAGCTGCAGGCAGAATTGATCCCTCCACACAATAAGCTCCTGAGATTTCTTGTACGAGCTCCTTGCTCCCACAGTGCCCAGCACAAACACTGTCAAGTCAGGGAGACGAAAACAGGAGGGAGGGAGGGAGGGACGGAGGAAGGGAGGGAGGGAGGGAGGGAGGGAAGAAAGAGGCCATTTTGCTTATAGGACTAAATTACCACCATACTATGAAACTTTGAAATGTAGTGTGAAACTTGGAGCTGTTTTGAGATGTTAAAGAAAAACTTAGAGTAGCTTGTGGGACATTCAACCAAACAACATGCCTGTATTCTTCAAAAATGTCACTGCCATAAAAGATGGGAAAGACTGAGGAAATGTTTCAGATGAAGGAGAGAAGACTAAAGAGACAGGACAACTGATAACTTGTGGTCTGAAATCTTCTTTGGCTATAGAGGGCAGTAATAGGAAAACTGGCAAAATCTGAATAAGTTCTGTGGATATTACAGAATTGTATCAGTGTCAATTTCCTGATATTGACAATTGTACTGTGGTTAGTAAGCAGTACTGGTTTGGGGAAACACTGCCTTATTTACCAGTAAAGTAAAAACACTGCCTTATTTACATCGTGTTTGCAACATAGTCTCAGAAAGCTTAGAAAAAACTAGAAGTAAAACAGAAAAAAGGAGAAAGCAGATGTCCTAACAAGGGAGCATTTGGGCAATCTGGGTGAGGGGTGTGCAGGAAATTTATGCTCTTGTTGCAGCTTTTCTCTAAGTATGAAATTATGTCAGAATAAATTAGAAGGAAAAAAAAATAGCTACCAGGCTGTTCATTAAACAAAGAATAAAAAGCCAGGGTCTGGAAGAGGAAAGATGTTCAGGAAATGTTTGTTGAATGAATGAGGGAAGTCATTAGGGCTTCTCCTGCTTTAAACAGGACCAATGGCCCCTGGCCCCATCACTCTTCCAGGTTAAGAGAGAGGAATAGACTAGCTCAGCCCCCTGACTCTTCCAGCTCAGGCCCTTGGTAAGTTCAGGACCTATTTAAGTCACATGGCCCCTTGCCATCTGTGGAGAAATTGTGGTCTCCCCGAAGACAGTGTTAGGATCCAGACCACGGGCCCCAAATTGTGTTCCCCAGAACGCCAGCTGATAGAGCTGTGTGAGAAAAGGGTTGAGGAGGTCAAATCAGCGTGACAAACATATCTCGACAGGAAGAAAACAAGTTTAAGACTTCTCAGTGCCTTCCTTGTGCCGGGAGCCCCGCAGGCTGCCCACCAGGGCACAGGGAGGGCACGTCCCCACTCGTGTGAGCATGTCGAGGTTTGTAACGGAGTGCCGGGAGGGAACACATTTTGGGAAACGCATGTATAGCAGCCACGCTTATCATCCAGGCCC
Organism: Rhinolophus hipposideros; assembly: GCF_964194185.1. Taxonomy (NCBI): domain Eukaryota; kingdom Metazoa; phylum Chordata; class Mammalia; order Chiroptera; family Rhinolophidae; genus Rhinolophus; species Rhinolophus hipposideros. The sequence continues at coordinate 108,460,167 of NC_138047.1, read as the reverse complement.
AACCAGCTTAAACTGCTGCTGCCAAATAAGTGACAGAGGCACCAAAGCAGCCAGACACTTACATCAGGGAACAAGGACTGGCAGGACCTGTCACAACACCAAAGTGGCCTCTGGGCTCTGGTCTGGGAGGTAGTGGTCTGTCGTAGCGCCAGACCAGAATGAGATGGGATGTCGGGGGGGAGGGGAGGCGGGGGGCCCTGAGGACAAGCATCTCGTCTGGGAGAGGGGAGGCCTGGTGATGGGGACAAGCCCAGAGCCCAGGGCCCAGTAAAGGGTCCTTTCCACACCACACTGTCTGGCCTCTTTAACCAAAGTCTTAAAAATGAAAGGTCAACTCAAGGGGAAGAGAATTCCACCATGGGGTGGACGTGGCTGTGTCACTCACCACTCCCCTAGAACCCCCGCCCCCCGCTGCTCAGGCCTGGGCAGTGGGGACACACAGGTGACCAGGCAGTCCTCCCTCAGGATTCCTGGGGGGGGGGGCAGGGGCAGACACATCAACCACGGGGCATGGGGGGCTCACACAGGGAGAGGAGCTCGGCCAGGATGAGCACCCTCAGGGATGAGCCACCGGAGAGGGGCCTTAGGGACCAGTGAGAGCCCCCAGGAAATTGTGAGGTCAGGATGGACGGAGCGACACCCAGGATCGTTCTAGAAGGGATAAGCCAACAGCATAGATGGACTCAGTGTGAGCTGATGGCTAATGGTGGCATTTGAAACGGGGGGTCACTAGAGCCTCAGCCATGGGGGGGCCTTGAAGGCCAGGCCCAAAAGCTTCGAATGGTTTCATGAAGGGCAGTGGCATGGTGCACGGAATGGGATAGAGTCCCCAAAAGTCCATGTCCTCGGAAAGTAACCTTTGGAAAGAGGGTCTTTTCAGATATAATCAAGTTAAGAGTTCTGAGATGGGGCGATCATTGTGGATTATTCATGTAGTGGGGTCCTTAGACAGAGGAGAAGAAAGCCATGTGAAAATGGAGGCAGACAGGAGGCGTGTGGCCACGAGGAACGCCTGGAGCCCCCAGAAGCCACAAGAGGCCAGAGGCTCCTCCCCGGGGCTTCCAGAGGAGCCGGCTCTGCTGACACCTGGAGCTGTGAGAAGCCCCTGGTTTGAGGGGCTCTGCTCCCCCAGCCCCAGAACGCCAGTGCACACAGATAACTGTGCACTTCAGAGAATGACCCCGGCAGCACTCGGAGGAATGACAGGAGGGGCCCAGATAGGAAGTCGACCTTGGGCCCTGGGGACCAGGGGATGGCAGCCTGAGCTAGGTCCAGGCCTGGGGACAGAGCTGGGAGCAGACTCCGCAATGACCAGCAGGGGTGGGACAGGGCTGGCGGTGCTGTGCAGGACAAAGTCCAGGTTTGTCACCTGGGAAGCAGGTGACAGCAGCAGGGTCCCACGGGGGTGGCGGAGGGGTGGGCTCAGGGAGGGGTGACACCTAAGCACTCACTCAGACGCGTGGCCCTGCACGCTGACGAGAGTCGTCTGCACAAACCCGACCTGGCCCGAGGCCACGTGCCGGCCCAGGAACCAGGGCAGGCCGGGTACCTGGGCCCCGATTATCTCGATGAGGTCGCCGCTTTGGAAGGTCAGCTCTTCGGGCCCGGAGCCCTGGTAGTCTGCCACTGCCGAAGCCAGGCCCACAGCTATGGGACGGAGGGCACACGGTCAGTGCTGGGGGCGGGGCCGAGGGGACAGACGCCATCCTCAGCAGGCACACGAGGTCCCGCTGTGGAATCATCTAACACCTGTCAGGGATTGCAGTGAAGCTCAGTCACTGCACATGAGGGGCTGGACATTCATGCGGTCCTCAGGGGGTGCTTTATCCCCACGCTGAGGGTGAGAAACTGAGGCCCAGAGACCTCAATTATCTTGGCCCAAGGCTGTTGGCCTCCAAGGGCTCTTTCCTCCGTCCCACCCCAACGAGGCCAGGCCAGGGACCCTGCAGGGTGTGTGCTGCTGTAAACATGAGTCGCTCCGATCCCTCCTCCCCTGGGGCCTCATGTCCATGTAACAAGGACACAAGGCCACCCCAATACTAGCCAGTCTGGGGAAGAGCAAACAGCACTCGACAGGGAGCCCTTCACAGGGCCATTTCAGCCACAGCCTGGCCCAACCCAGCCCAGCGCCTCCCGAGTGTTTAATGTGGTTCCAGAAAGAGAGGACAGACTGAGAGTGCTGGCGGAATGGTCTGTGGAAGCTACACTTCAGAGGCCGTAACCAGGACCCGGCCCCGGCCTTGCTGTGCTGTGTGTTTGCACCAGCCAACAGACCTCTCTGAGAACAGTCATCACCCTGTGACCTAGAGAGGATTCTAGCTACATCTGGGGGCTTGGGGAGGAGTCAGGGCTAGCGCAGAAGCTTACAGAACACTGGCGCCCGCCCCTCCTCACCCACCTCTTTCCCCAGGGAAAAAAGCCAATGGAAACATTTACCCATCAGCTGGATATCCGGCGTCCTAGGTCTATCTGTAGAGTCATCGAAGGGGTCCCAGGGAGCCCTAAGGGCCCATCTGGAGTGGGGAGAGGGAGGTCTTTGCTGCAGGATTTCAGATTTGGGGCAGACTGTGTAGAGTCTGGATGAGTCAGCAGCCCTCAGTGACACACGTGGATCCCACCACACACACACACACACACACACACACCTGTCCAGGTGTGGGGCCTCAGGCCCAGGCGTGGCACTGCCTCCAGGTAGCCCCATGCCCCCCAGCCCAGCCGCCGCCTGCCCTTTCTCATGCTCATGTTCCTGGGGAGAGAAGCTGAGCCATAGCCTGTTATTTCAAGGACACTGAACATCTGGAGATCCAGTTTCTCTCTTTGTCTTGGCTGCCAGGAAGCTCCAAGCCAAGCTTGTGCCTCACATTCAGCAAGTAAGCAGGAGCTTACATGTTACCCGTCCTGGTTTCCCCCAGGCTCTCTGCCTTGGTCAATATTCATTCAGATTCCCCTGTGCTTCCCTACTACAGGCTCCCTCAAAAGGTCCTCATGAGCTGGGGTATGAAGCAAGAGCTCCATGCAGCACATGTGGGGGCCCTTACACCCCAGCACAGCCCTGCTGGGAAATGGCAGTGTCCTGTCACACAGGTGGCAGCCCTGAGGCCCAGCTGCTGGACTGGCTTGCCAAGGTCACACGTGGGAAGCAGCAGGAAGGATCGTGGCTGGGTCTGCCTGGCTCACACTGTTTTTAGTCTCCCCACCCCCAGCACACACACACACACACACCCACCCCTGCCTATGGACAGCCCAGGGCCCAGGGCCCAGAGGCATTTCCGAGAGGCCTGATGGCAGGAAGCAGTGAAACAAAGGCCGGTACCTACTGATGAAATGGAATCAAAGTTTCTGGAGTGGCTACCGCTGCTACCTCCTTGGATGATGTGTTGAGGTGGTGGGCCGAAAAGTCCACTGCTGGGGTCGCCTCTCCCCGGGGACCCCCTGAAGCCCGCCTCAGGGGCTGGGGGCCCCTCTCTGCACCCCAGGGAACAGTTGTTGCTCGCACATGGTGGTCAGCACACAGCACAAAGAAAGGCCCTTCAAAGTGACAAAGGGTGGTCATTCACGGTGGCTGGACACAGGGGGGCCCACCCTTCCCCTCCAGGATACATGTGTGAAGGCAGACCTATAGGAGCCCCCCAGCCCCCAGCTCTACATCCACTGAAACCCAGACATCAGAGGTGTCCGGACTTGGGCTGGGGTCCCAGCTTTGCCCAGGCTTGCCCTGGGAGCCTGGCTCGGACAGACTTTTGGGGCCTCAGTTTCCCGTTCTGTACGGAGGGGCCAGACGTGTCATCCCAAGGGCCCTTCCTGCTTGGACCACCATTGGTGAGTCTGACCACAACTAGCCACCTCTCTTCCTCTCTGTGGCCAGGGTAGGACAGGCAGCTTCATGTTCCGTTAGCTGCAGATTTGGAGACTCATTGTGAGGCCACCACGGCCTTCAAAGCAACAGCTGAGTCAGGAACACAGGGTGGTGGGTGGCACTTGCAAAACTCCTTTTCTATTCTTTCTGTGGGAGCTGACCATGGCCTTACAAAGAAGTGACGGAGCCTGGGCCCACCACTGTCAGCGTCACCTGCATGCCCCTCCCTGCCTGAAGCCCCCTCTGGTCTCCACGTGCATGCCCGAGCCTCCAGAGCTCTCCCGCTGGCTGTGGCCCGGGCGTCCCCACACAGCATGGAGCTGGCCCATGTCACCATCACCCGCGTAGCAGTCACCTTCCTGGATGAGGAGGCTCTCGTGTGTCAGCCTCAAGGCCTCCTCATCCACGTGGACTTGGATGGCTGTCTCCTCATCCTCATCCGGCGAGAGCAGCCAGAAAGCCTGGTCCACAAGCAGGTTTTCCAGACAATGATGAGTGAAGCCTGGGGAGCCAGACAGACCCTGGTCACCAGGGGCCCCAGAAGAGGGCAGGGAAGCCCTCATGGCCCCAGGGTGGCCAAGCCCTGCACTGACTAAACCCAAGGAGACACCCCGCCCTGCCTTTGGGGACCGTATCCTGGGCGGGCCACCAGTCTGACTGTCTGAGCTGCAAGTGGGCCAGCTGTGACCGCGCACAACTTATTTGACTTCCCTGTGCCTCGGGAAGGTTGGACGAGGACAATTTACTTCCTCTAGGACCCTCAGTCTTCTCATCTATGAGATGGGACGAGAGCGTCCAACACTATCACATATACTGGTTGTGGGAGTGACACAGGCCCTTCTCAAGGCTTGCAAGAAATCGTCATTTTCCAACATCCTCAGCCCTCATACCAGGGGTGGGGGAGCAAGTTTCCCCAGGAGACGCAGTCAGACCCTGCAAATGCCTCCCCAAAAAAAGGGGAATGTTCTAGAAAGAAAGCACTGGGGTTGAGGTTGAAATAACAGTTTCCTAGTCTGTGTTCGGTCAGTCTGAGCTTAGCTTCCCTCCATCCTGGTCCAGCAAAGTTAGGCGGCGCAGCATTGGAACAAATTTGGAAACTCAGCCAACTCACACGGGCAGCACAGACGGTGTGTGTCTGCAGCTCCACCCACCACAGCGTCCTCCGAGGGACAGGTGAGAGGCCGTCATGAACTAGCCTACTCTAAAGCCCGATTTATAACATAAATGCTTGGTGTGTGACAAGTGTCCTGCTAGAGGAGTCCTCGTAACCGGTTCTGGCAGGGCACAGCTTTACCAAGAGCGTGGTAGGTGGAAAACTTCCAGATTTCTTCGAAAGTCTTAAAGGTCACCACAATCCGATCCTGGTCACTGTGGATAGACAGCAGCCTGGCCGATAACTCCTTACGGGGAAGAAGCAGAAATCAGAAACCATCCCAGGCGCTTGAGGTATCTGACCATCAGGGCACAGAGCCACACCACAGGAGCATTCTGCAGAAGTGACCCTGCAGGGGCGCAAGCACACTGCGGACTCCTTGGCGGCCCGGGCTTTCCTCTGCTGCTCTCTCAAGCCAGCTGTGGCTCCCCAGTGCCTGTGCCACAGCCTGCTCCTCCCCAGCGCCTGTGGGACCTTCACGCTCTGGACATACACCCTCAGCAACTCCCTCCACGGCTGCTCCACCAGCCTCCATCCCTCCCCACCAGCCAGCGACACTCGACACTAGGTTCTCTCCTGTTCAGGCCGCGCTCTCAGCCCTGCTCAGCCCAGACTGGCCACTCCAGCCTCACCTGCAGCATTTCCAGTTCTAATCCCCCCATTCCCTCTCTGACCTCCATCCCATGAACACTCCACTCCTGGCGGGGGTGATGGGGCGTTAAAGCAACACCAGCTAACACAGACAGTTACAACTATACTTACAACTTATGAAGTGTGTGTGTGTGTGTGTGTGTGTGTTTCAGGGAAGGGGTCGTATTCGTCTCCATTTGATGGCCCCTCCACATGGCACAGCCGGGAGTCAGCCCGGAGTCTGCAGGTTTAACCACTGCCCTCTCCCCTGGTGTCATAAGGGGCAGCCCCACTGCTGAGCCCCTGGGGTGCTATTCTGTCTGCAGAACCCGCACATCAGCTCCCTGGGCAACAAGTCTAAGCACCCCTCCATGTGTGGCTGAGGAAGCCGGGTTCACAGAGGCTAAGGGTATCGGCCAAGGTCAGGCTAGGCTGCCTGCAAGGTCAGACGGTGGCCGCCCAGCCCTAAACCCCAGGACCTCTGCAGCCTGGCCCAGGCCCCTCCCCCCATCCTCCTGCCACACCGCTGTTGTGCCCCATTGTGCGGAGGTCAACAGGGCGCTGCCCCACCAAAATCAAAGAATAAGATTGACTCCCACCAGCCCTTTTTATACCCAATCAAAGAAACTTTAGAAATCCTAGCAGGGTGAAGGATGCAGGGCGAACGGGACGGGCAGGCACTGGGGACGTGGCAGCCCCCGCTGCTGGGCCTGCAGGAAATGATGTGATGGGTGGTCCCTGAGGCCAGACAGCCAGGAGAGCAGACAGGACAGGACAGCGCCACCACGAGGTGAGGTCAGGGATAGCCTCCCCTTCTCATGGCCTTGGCTGCTGGGAGGCCTGGACTTCTGGACCCTCGTCTCCTGGGGCCACCAGCTCTGCACCGGGCAGTCCTCCTCTGTCCTGTTCTCAGTCACGGACTCCTGCACCTGCGCGCACCCAGGTTCCTTCCACACAGGCCCTCAGCCCCCGGAGGAGCCAGACTCACCCCCAGAGCGCGGGCCACCTCCCAGCTGTCGTTCTCCAGCAGGCGGAGCCGGTCCCGCAGCGCCTGCTGCAGGTCGGGGTCTGGCAGCTTGCTCTTCCTCCGCATGGCCAGCAGCTGCAAGGTCAGGTCTGGAGGGCAGAGCAAGGTCGGGCAGTGGGCCTGGTCCAGGACAGGAGTCCTGAGCCCCAGCTCACCCAGTCATGGGAGCCGGGGTCAATCCCCACATCAGGCACCGACGCACACCTCACTCAGCTGCTGTCCCCCTGAGCCCCACTTTCTTTGGTTGTAAATGAATTGCAAGCTGCCTACATCCCACAGAGTGATGGGAAGAAGTAGACTCCTGTGACAGCCCCAGGACAGGACGGCACTGACTGACCTTCCAGCACATGTCCTGAGTCACCAAGACGTCCAGCCCCGACCTCTCCCACCACCCCCACTCCAGCCAGGGGCACCTGACTTCCGGCAGACACTCCCACAACCCTCAATCCCACCCCAAAACCGGCTCCTCTCCCTGCCTTTGCCATCTCCAAAAGGGCGCCAGCCCAGCCCTGCTCAGGCCCCCACACGTCCCTCCATCACACACATGGTTCCATGGGAACCTCACTGGTTCCCCCTGCAACACCAGGCCTGGCGGGCTGCCCTTAGATTCAAATCCCAGCTCCCATGCCACCCCCACCCCAACCCCACCCCCTTAAAAGGCCACAGCAACACAAAAATCCCCTGAAAAGGAGCTGTTCCAAGGGAGATGGGTGGTGTGGAGGAACAGAAAGGGAAGGAGGTGGAAAGGGAGAGCGAGATTCCCCCGCCCTGTGCATATGCATTGCTGCATTGTGCCTGCCTTAGAATTTTCTAGCAGGGGACCCTGGAGCAAACAAAACCCATGCCCTCCTGTGAGGCAGGGCCAGCGGCAGAGCTTCTGGAGACTTGTGGATCTGGGATCAGGCCTAGCCTTTCACAGCCAGTTCTACTATGTCACCCCTCCTGCTGATGTAAGAGGGTGGGGTTGCATTTTCAAACCCAAAGTCATCTGCCCTGTTGCTTCACTTGTCCTGATCCTAGCTGACCACAGGCGGCACCGAGCACCGGACAGGAAAGTCGGAGGACAGGCAGACATTGGGGGAAAGGTGAAACGCCAGCAACACTGAGGTCTCTGTGCCCCCCACTGCTGGGGGTCAGGAGTGGGATCTCCAGCGTAAGGCGCTTCTTACTACCCCCAAGCCCAGTGCCACCCTCACTGCCCAGGGTTGCCCACCATCCATGCTCTGCAGAAATCTGCCCACATCCTCAGAGTCCCCTCCCCAGAAACTGGCCCTTGGAGGCCTCTTCTGTGGGCCCTTCCCCTCCCTCTGCACTCCCCACTCCACAGAGGGCTCTTTGATCTAATTCTTATCACATCCTTCTTGTGACCCCTCCCTTTCCCTTGCATGTGGCCTCTTGGGCCACGTCCAACTTTCTGAGCAGATGCAAACACAGAGTCCAGAGAAGTCCTTTGCAAATGCAGGTGAACCCAGCCTTCCGCCTACCCCCTTCCGGAAATGCAGAGTCCTGGGCCCTACCCCAGACTGGAAGAATCAGAACCTGGGTGTCTGCATTTAACAAATCCCTTCCCAACTCCCATGGAGGGAAGGGGGGGCACCCAGGGATCCCACATTCATGTCCCCAGTCCAGAAAACCCTGCCCGAGGATGCCTACCTGTGGGGTACGCACCCATCTGGCCGGGAGGGGTTCCAGAGTCCCGCCGAGATGTGCCAGGGGGCAGAGCAGCACCTGTAACAGAGCAGGTCTGTGTGCTTATGATGACAATAGGCAGCCCGCAGCCACACAGGTACCAACCCCCAGATGTTTCTGGAACAAAAGAGGTGTGTCCACATCCCCGCAAGCCACCGTGCACACACGACCTCCCATTCCTCCAGTGTCACAAAAGCCCAGCGAGGATGGAAGGTGTCTGAGTTTTCTTTTGTGCTGTAATACACTACCCCAACCTTAGTGGCTTCTGAAAACAACACAGTATATTATTTTGCTGTTCTGGAGTTTGAAAAGGGTCTCACTGGCTAAAATCAAGGTGTCGGCAGGGCTGGTTCCTTCTAGAGGCTCCAGGAAAGACTCGATTCCCTTGCCTTTCCATCTTCCGCAGCACCTGCATTCCTTGGCTGATGGCCCTACCTCCATTCTGAAAGCTGGATGCCCAGCATCTTTGATTTCCCTCTGACTCTGATCCCAGGGTAATCTCCCCATATCAAGATCCATAACTTAATCCCATCTGCAAAGTCTTTGCCACAGGAGGTAATGTATGTGTGCACGGGTTCTGGGGATTAGGATGTGAATATCTTTGGAGGCCATGATTCTTCAGACCACAGAGGGGAGGTGACAGCCAGAAGGAACTCAGGGTCTGGAGAAGACAGAGCTGCGTCCTGATCTGGCTACACTAGTCACTTGCTGAGGACACCACTTGCTTTGTGAGGCTGGTGGGGTGCAGCGCACAGCCTGGCAAGGATTAGTGACATACCCCCAAGTTCAGGGTCAGAGGACGGGTTCTTGAACACTGAGAGGCCGCTCAGTCCTCCGCTTTCACCCCTCTCCCCCACAGCTTCCAACCTGCAGGCCAGCTCCCAGTTTGCATCTAAACCAGGGCACCTCGTCTCTGCCCTGCTCAGTTTGTTCATCTGTAAAATGGGATGATCAATCAGGGCCTTGGGGCCAAGGGGAGTCTAATTGGGAAATGCCTATGGTTCCGGCAGAGGGTATGAACTTAAGGACAGTGGGTCTCCGTCACCTCGAGACGTCCTGCTCAGAGGCATGAGCACAGTACTACCACATTGGCATTGGACCTGGCAACACAACGGTGCTCATGTCTGCTCTCCTCCCAGCAGCGTCTGCCAACCACCGATGGTATACCAGCCCCACGCCGGCTCATTGCCTGAGTGGTCAGAGCCCATATCCACGCCTCGCTTTCTCTATGTCCCCAGGCCAGTCCTAGAGCCAGGCATTCAGCAAGGACTCAGAAATGCCTGTCCAATCCCAAAAAGCATATGGCGCCCAGATCTTGGCTCTAAGCACCATCCTCCAATTCAGAAGCCTGGGCTCCTTGGAGAAATGGCCAAGTTTGGGGACTGGGATAAGTGCCAGATGAGCATCTTGTGGTCCCAGACAGCCCGACGTGCTCACAGAATGATGGGGACACGTCAAAAGACCAAAGCTGGGCCAATCTGAACACAAAATAATTAATGATGTCAACTAATACAATCCAGAGAGTAAACTACAGATGGATGAGCCCACAGTAAAATCAATAAATGACTAATGGGGGAGGGGAGGGGACTGCTCTTCCTTACAGTAGAAAGCCAGGTGATAAATGTAGAGGAACAAAGCGTAAGAATGTCACTTAGCAACCATCATAATTATTGTTTCCATCAAAAACCAGGCATAGATGATAAAGTACTGCTTTATGAGCTTGAAAAGGAACAAGAGATTCACATCGTCTCAAAACATCTTCTCACAGGTTACGTACCAACGACAAAGGGAAGAATTACCGGCTTACGGGAGGGTGGGGGGGAAGGCTGTCACACACCCCTTAACCAGGCGATCAAAATGAACGTCATCAGTATGGAGACAAATTGCTATCGCGGCCTCCAGCTGTGCTGTGCTGATAGGAACACGGCCCCTCTGGGTATTTTGCGCCCCAAACACCTGACTGTAAAGCTGAAGAACCACTGGCTGTGCCTGCAGTGAGGGACAGTCTACAGACTACCTGGCCTGTATTCTTCAAAATAGCAGCCCCCAGGTTGCCACAGGGACGTGGCAATGGAGTGCAGCGCAAGGCCCAGGGTTCTCCCTGCTGTGAAGGACGCTACTGGGACAGATGACAAGATCTGAATGAGGTCTTCAATTATCATTTCGACCAGGAACGTGATGTTGGGACCCCATGTCCTGGCCTTAGGAAATATACACGCCGAAGTATTTGGGGACCAAGGGGCATCGTGTTGGCAATTTACTCTGAAACAGTTCAAAAAAGAATACATATCGGTAAGAAAGGGAAAGTGAAGTGGAGTAAAATGTGAACATCTGAGGAGTCTGGGTAAATGGGAATTATGCGCATGATTTCTTGTAAGCCGTCAGTGGAAAGGAAGCCCGCAGGTGAAGGAACCTGGGAGGGGACTGTCACTGAGGGGCTTCACGCCTCACAGCCGGGCAACCTCCTGAGGAAGAATGTGGTCACTGACTGCTGGCAGGGCTCACAGATACATCCCGAGGCTGGTGTGTGTCGAGTGTGGCTTGTGGTGTGGAGGAAACACCTGGCAACAAGGGCAGAGTGCTTCCTGTTTGGCCTCAGTGCCAGATCTCACCCGTCCTCTGCTCTGAGGCTCACGGCCCCTCCCTGGCTGGGCTGTCCGCGCGGAGGCAGGGCAGGCCCCCACATGGGAGGCAGGGCCCAGCTCCTTCTTCCCTACCCACGCGCTCCTGAGGGAGTTGGGCCCCATGCTACGGGTGGGCTCCCAGGCCCAGTTCCTCCAACAGCTCCCCCATTCCTGGCCAGGCAGGTGTCGGACAGGACGGGTTCCTTGGTGGGTCAGCACGTAGGAGAGTCACCCTGGCCCTTCCCATCTCTGCGCACACCTGGAAGGACCACAGTAACAGCGGTATAAATGTACCTCCAATTGCCAGGTTTCCACGGTGTCCGTCTCTGGCCAGGCACCGTGTGTTCGGTTCTGTTTCCACTCTCCCAAAGCATCAATCGTTTACTGACCATTACTGTGTGTCCGGCATCTACCACGTACAACCCTAGAGCCCCAACAGGCAGCTAGGACAGCATGACAATGGGGGTGCCTGGGGAGGGGCCCGGGCACACCTCAGTTTTGCCCCCTCTCCTTCCCTCTTCTCTTCCAGGACCTGAGGGGGTTGGGAGAGGGGTCCTGGAGATCACTGGGGCACCCCTCAGGTTTCCTAGTGGGGAAACAGAGTCCTAAGTCAAAGAGTGGCCCAGCAGCAATGAGGATTCGAGCCCGGTCCTTGGGCAGCCAGCCCACCTGGCCTCCCCATCACAGCGCCTGCCGTGGGGTACACAGGACACCGCCCACGTCACACCCGCTCCTCCTCCTCCATCCAGGAAGTAGCCCTGCCCTAGTCCTGGCCTGGCCACTGGTCCCTTTCCCTACGTGGGCCTTAGTTAGCCTCCTGGGGGAATGAGGGACTCCCCGTCCTGAGTAATCGGTTTATGTCTTGAGGACACACAGGGCTGTGGGAACGCAAAGGTCTGTAAAAGAGCCGTAAGTGGAGGTGTCTGGGCAGCTGTTCTAGGACTTCCAAGCCCCTTCCCCTTTCTCCAGCCGTTCTTGTCATCACTGACACACCCCTGGAAAACGCGAGTTGGCTTGCCAATGACTCACTGGGAGGGGATTATCTCTCAGTCGACACCCCGGCAGTGCAGACACCGCTCTGGCCATGTGGACCACTGGCCGGCCTCCAACGCTGCACTCACCGCCTCTGTCAGAAGCCCCGGCCTCCTGCGGTCCTGCTCCCTCCCAGCCGACCGAAGACCTCACTCTCTGGACCTCCTCGCCGCCACTGCCACCAGAGGGCCCTGTGTGGACCATCCTCATCGAGGCCGGGACCTCAGCGGCCACCTCCGCTGGGTCCTCCATGACGGGCAGTGGCCTCAGCGCCGAGGGCTGAGCATGCGGGCTGGCCTCTGTAGAGAGAGGGCAGGGTGGTGGTCAACAGTGAAGACAGGCCCCCAGGTCCCGCGCGGTGCTCCCGCCAGAGTTGGGGTCAAGAGGAGAGAATCCCTCCACTGTACTTGGAGGACGCCTCATATCCTTCATCGCCTGCTCGCCGGTCACCTCCTCTCGGACCAGCTCGAGTCTCCCTGGAACAAGCTGTCGGAGCCACGTGCCAACGTTCGCATGGTGATTGGGCTCACGCCTGCCTAGCCTGGCAGGGTAGACATCCTGGAGGGAGGGTGGGGTTACCCCACAGCCCTGCCGTGGAACCACTGCTCAGAAGTGACTGTGATAAGCGAGCAGCAAGGACCGTGTGGGACAGGAGCAGAGATGGCCTTGTCACACGCCGTGGCACCGTGCGCTGGGGATGAGCCCACCCACATCCCGCCAGCGAGGGCTGAAGCAAGGAACTTGGAGACAGCTCATCTCTGGGGAGACAACTATTTAGTTCCATGTCACACAGGCCTCAGCCGACCTGGGGTTCCAGCCTGGGATGATTCCCAAGAGGTTCTGCTGCTCCGTATAACATCCTCATGGCCTGAACTGGCTCCATGGGCTCATTTCTCCCACTGGGAGAGGCCTGGGCTCCGGCAGGGTCCCTGGAACGCTGTCCTGTCTTTCAGGAAATGGGCCAGGTCCCAGGAGGGAAGGAAGCCGGTGGCTGAGGGCAGGGAAGAGGAAGTGGCCGAGGGAGGCAGGAGGGCGCCTTCTCCTCACCCCAGGGGTGCCCTCGGGCCCTCAAGAGCAGGCAACCATGCCTCAGTCCTCCCCAAGGTCAGAGACGAGAGGGCCGTCACGGGGAGATGGGGGCAGTCTGGGCCAGGGCTAAGGAGCACGGGGCAGACGCCCAGCTGCTACGGCCTCCAGGACCAGGGTCGGACACAACGCCCTCCGCCTGCATTGTCGGGACCGGGTGCATGCAGCTCCAAGCCTGCCCGCCCTCCCCTCTGCTCTTGCTGCCGAGCCCACGAGGCATCTCATCATAGCACTTGGGCCCCTTGACCCACTCAGCTCCTGTTTGTGGGAGTCCATCGTCCTGATCTGTGTCCCCACCCCGTCCCTGCCCCCCTGAGGTGGATGGAGCAGGTGCTCTCGCAGCCGGGCATCTGGCACAATGGTGGCACATCTGGGGTGCGGGACTCTCCACCCCGCCACCCCAGGGCAGGACCGGCCCATCAGCTTGGGCACTGGGGCCGCCATGGACCAGCACCTCGCCAGAGCTCAGGGACTGGGGCCTGAGGAAAGGACAGGCTCCCTGGGCTCAGGGAACCCCCACCCCTGCTCCGTGAGGGACCTGCCAAGCAGGAAGGATTGCAGGGACAATTGTAAGCGTGGGGTTCCTAGTCACAGCCCAGTGATGAGGAAGTGGGTACAATCTCCACGGGAGAGTTCCCTGCTTTCTGGTTCCTAAAATGGCCTCGCTCAGCCTCGCTCAGCCTCGCGGGCGCCGGCTCCCACTGCAGGAGGGGCTGTCCTGACCACAGCCCTGCGGGGTCCGGTGCTCCCAGAGGCAGCCGGGTCACCATGAGCCACCCTTCAGAGACTCTTCTACCTCTGGCCTTTATCCTCTTTGCTCAGCTCATGGTGGGGACAAACCCAGGAGGGGCCTCTGCAGCCCCAGTCTCCAAGGAGGGGAGTCTGGCGCCAGAACACGGGGCCTGGAGTCAGTGGGCACGGTGACCGCTCTACGCCTCAGTTTACTTACAGGAGAATGGGAATGAAAACACCCACCTCACAGGAGCTTGCTGGATACGTACGTGGATGGTGCTACTGGGTTACAGTTGGCATTTGATAAATGGAGGATCGACGGGAGGAGAAGATGGTACCAACTCAGCCCTAAACGGGTTGGGGGTGGTTCTAGCCGGAACTTTCACTGGGCTCATGCTGAACAAATGCTTGGAGGGCCAATGCAGACCTCGTCTGCTTCACCAAGAAGCACCTCTCAAGGGTTGTCTGGTCATCCCCTGTACTGGGGTGAATAGTGTCCCCCCAAATTCATGTCCACCCTGAACCTCAGAGGGTGACCTCCCAGGAAATACGGTCTTAGGAGGGGAAGACGAGGGCACGCTGGTTAGCGGGCCCTGGACCCAGTGACCCGCATCCTTATAGGAAGAGGAGGGTACACAAACACTGGGAGGGGCCACGTGACCCAGGACAGACTGGAGTGACTCGGCCACAAGCCAAGGACCGCCTGGGGCCACCAGGAGCAGGAAGAGGCAGGAAGGCGCCTCCGGAGCAGTGGAGGGAGGTGGCCCTGCTGACACTGATTCCAGGCTTCTGGCCTGCGGGCTGTGAGTAACTGTCGGCTGTGGGGGTTGTGGGTTGCTGAAAGGCCCCGGCTGTGGGACTTGGCCACAGCTGCCCCAGGACACGGGTCTGTGCCGTAACCCAGTGCTTTGCTTTTCATCTGCTGTGAAGCAGGGCGAACCTCACCCACATCAGGGTGTTCTTGGGAGAACTGAATGGCTTCCAGCAGAGGCTGGCACTGCACCCAGTACAGGAAGCGTCATCGCTATCAACAGCAGTGTGACCAGCACATAATGACGGCCACCACCTAGGTGCTAACTAGGCATCCTCATGACAGCCTGCAGGAGGCAGTGTCCTGGGCCCCTTTCCCAGATGGGCAATCTAAGGCTCCTGAGATGTAAAAGGCTGGAAGCAAAATCAGCTGGGTCTGCGCCCAGCCCAGCCCTCGAGCACCCACCCTTAACCTGGAGGGACCCGCTCGGCCCCTGCACTGCCTCCAGCCAGGGGTCCAGTTGCAGCTCCCCAGAGCCAGCGCTGGGAGGCCAGCCCCCCGCCGGCCCCAGCACGGGCCGGCACCCCTAATGCCCGACATTGTTCTGCCAGCCATCATTTCTACGAACCTCACCAACTGCAAAAGGGTGGAACACCCCATCGACAGGACCAGGGGTCTGGGGCCCCAGGAAGGGTCACAGGAAGCCGGTAGAGGGTCTCAGGGGTGGACCCTCCTCAGGCCACGTGCCCAGGACAGGACCTGGTGTTAGGGGGCCTGGGCCCAGTCCTCCCCTAGGACTTACTGCCTGGTGCCTCTGATCAAGGCCCTCATCCCATTTGCTGCTGGAAAAGAGGCCCGAGGTGGTGACCTCAGAGTGGCCAGGTCACAGCTACAGAGCCACCCTGGGCTGGGCACTTGTGGGGTGTGCCCCATGTGGCACCAACCTGGTACGAGGTCCCACCTGAGAAGCCCTAGACCTGAATCCCGTATCGCTGGCTAGGTTCTGTGTCCCTTCCAGACACGCAGGACGCACTCGCTCAGCACCCACGTGGAGCGGAGATGAGGCGAGATTGTGGAAACCCCGGTGCTTCATCAACGCGACAGCATTACTGGCACCATCACCACCAACCCCCACCAGCAGCGTTCCTGGCGTGCTGGCCAGACCCAGTGCCCACCGCCTTCCAGACTCGCCAGGCTTCAGTTCTGCTCCCCCCAGAGCCAAAACGTCAGAAAAGTCTTCAAGGGAGTAAACGGGGGAAGACTATCCTTAGATCCAACTGTGGCAAGACCCTGCTGTGAGCAACGCCTGCTCTGCCAGCCTACGTCCTCCCACCCCCGTCGCAGAGCCCCCAGAATGCCCGGCACCCCCAGTGACCTGCCTGTCCCCGCACCCTCACACCTGCGTGGATCCTCAGCGGCAGCTCCCAGGCCGGCGTCCACAGGACAGCAGACAGCAGGTAGCTGATCCCGGCTCCTCCCCGGCTGGCCCGCGGCTGTCTCAGCCAGCCAGGGCAGGCAGCAGCCGTCCTCAGCCAAGCAGACTGCTCTGCCGTGGCCACCGCCCCCTGCTTCCTGCCCCACTTCCTCCCTGCGCCTGGGGCCAGTGAGGAGAGGCAGGCCCAGGACAGCAGGAGGGTTGATCATTAGCTCCTTCCTGGACCAGCTCCAGGCCCTGTGCTGCCTGCCCACCACCCAGCCCCCAGGCTCTGGGTGGAGACCCGGGGACACCCAGGCTCTTGCCTCGGCCCCAGGATTGGGGAAGTCACCCAGCTGCCAGCCAGCCCTCCCTCCCAACCTCAGCCCTTCTCCGTTCCTCTTCCACTTGCGTGCGTGCACACACACACATCAATCACAGACACACACAGAGGTACACAAGCACTCATGGGCACGCACGGGCACAGCACCGTCCTGCTGGGGACAGATAAGGGTGGCCCCACAAGCTCTCCTTTTCTCTGTGCCTTCCTTCCAGTTGGCTCCAGGAGCCACCTGGGTTTGAGAGCAGGGGACCCGGCCCAGCCTCGGGCTCCCGTGGGCTCAGACAAGAAGCAGGAACTGATCTGGCGTCAGTCCCCTATCCTCACCTTTCCAGCCACTCAGGCCCTTGCTGAGGGAAGGGCTCTGGTCGCCGTCCCAGCCCAGCCCTAGGAACGCGGAGTGGGAGGGCAACAACCTTCACGTGTGGCCTGGCTTAACGCAGGGGAGAACCTCAGAGTTAAGTGGTAATGTGCTCAGTTTCTAGACAGGAAAACTGAGGCTCAGTGAGGTCGTGTGACCTGCCGCAGGCTAGGGACAACTGGCAGACACCTGGAAGCAGGTCTGACAGACCTTGAAGCCCCAGGCCTGGGTTCCCTGGGTTTCTAACTGTGCATTGTGGACACCTGGGAGGATGGCTTCATATCGCGGGGGGCGGCTGCCACGTGCGCTGTAGAATATTAGGGGACTCCCTGACACCTACTAACCACATGCAGACCCCAGCTGTGACAACCAAACACATCTCCAGACATTTGTCCCCTGGGCGGCAACATCGCCTGGGCTGGCCACCCCTCTAGGCTGAGCTACTTCTGGGTGACACCACTCCCGCCCATGGCCTGCCCCCTCCTCACCCTGCCCCCACACCCCCCTTCTACCCTCTCTGTTCCACCCTCTCATGATCAACTCCAGGCATTATGCAGTCACCCCCCCAAAGCCCTCCTGCCCCCCCTCGGGCCTCAGGGAGGCCTAAACAAGGTCCAGTCACCCTGTCCTGGCGCCCCTCACCACCTCCCTTCCTCAGACACCTCCCGCTCCATCTCCCCACGCCCTCCTTCTTCTGCTCCAGTCGACCTGTCCTGGTCCCAGCCCAGCAGCTGTCTGTCCAGCTTGCCCCTCCCCCTTTGCAGCCCTGCACAGGAGGTAGGATCTTCCTGCACCTTCCTCGTACATGGGGGCTGCTCTGCCAGAGCCAGTCTCCGGGCCACACTGCTGTCCTCATCCAGAGGCAGGAGCCCAAGCCCCCTCTGCAGCGGCCCTGGGACCTGTGGATGCCCACAGATGGGCCGACATTGTCCCCTCAGGTCCTTCTCTCCCCCACTGTGCCCCATGGCCTTTCAATGTCCCTTCTTGGGCTTCTCCACGGGGTAAAACCCCAGGCTCCATTGTCTGCAGTGCAGGCTGCCACATGGCGGGAGCTGGGCCTGCCGATGGCACCCGTGTCCCCGACACTGCCTCGAAGGCCAGCTCTGCTGTGCGGGTCACACGACCTCAGCGCTTCGGTCTGCTCGGAAGGCCCAGGTGGTATCCTGTGGTCTTGCTCTGGGCCATCAGAAGGGTTCAACTAGACGTGGAATTCTCTGACAGGCCAGCATGCAGAGCGCACAGCACAACCAAGCCTCAGTTCATGTGACAAATGCCAGTGTCCAGGCCTCTTCTATGGCCTCTGCCCCCATTCCCCACCCCCCAAGGCCAGGGGACAGAGCTCTCCAGGCAAGTGGAGAAAGAGGAATGTATCTGGAATGTCGGTCCCCTAGCCCAGCTGCCCACCCCACAGCCCAGGGCTGGCATGTCCCACTGCCCACTGAGGTCCTGGGCCCTGCAGGGAGAAGCTGGGCGAGGGCGAAACGTCCACCCCTCAAGGCCAGGCCTTGGACACACACCCCGTCTGTGTGGTGGGGCCCCCATTCTCCAGCCTGTTCCCCAGAACCCCACGTTATGCAGACATAAAGTGCCTGGCTTCTGCTCCCTTTGTTTTGCTGTAAACTGTGTTGAAAGAGGCCCCAGACATACTCCACATCCATAAAAGGGTCTGGACACGTTTCCTCTCCTGGCCATTGTCCCCACTGAGCCCGAGACCCATATCCTGTTTGTCTCTGCAGCTGTGCTTTTGGCCCAATGCCAGAGGGGGTTTTCCAAGATCATCCTCAACTGTGCCCAATGCTCCTCAACTCTGCACAGAACACCCAACCTTGTAGAGCACCCCAACCTCACAGAGCACACCCCAACTCTGCACAGAACACCACCATTCCAGATACACCCAACTCCACACAGTGCACCCCAAGTTCTCAGAGCACCTCAACTTCGCACATTACACCCCAACTCCACACAGCACACCCCAACTCAGCACCCAACTCCACAGAGCGCACGACAATCCACAGAGCACCCACTCTGCACGGCTTACCCCAACCGGCTTCCAGGTCAGGGGCTTTCTCCAGGGTTCCCTCCTGGAGTCAGTGGCATGAGGCAGACCCGTAGCCCTGCTGGTGACCAGCTGCCCTAAACCCAGCCCAGCCGGCCTTTGAGCCCCTTTGGGACAGCCTGTCCCTCCCTGGGCCTCAGGTTCCACCCTTGGAATGGTGAGGCTCGGCCTGGAGGTCCCGTGGAGCCTCCTGAGCTCAACAGCCCTGAATCCTGACAGAAAGGGCGGCCTGGCCTTCACCGGTGCAGCCCTTCGAGGCATGAAACTTGCTAAGGCGTCCCACAGCCACTTGCAGGTGATAGCAGACAGTGGAAGCCAAGGACAGGCCCCCACACCCTCCTCCGAGGGCTAATCTACAGCGGGCCAGAACCCAGGACCTCCGGAATGCTGGCCCCAGGACGGGGTACATGACTAACGTGACTAACGTGCGACCCCTGGGCCAGGCTTCTGGTTCTCCCCAGCACCCCTCACAGTAGCAAGTCCTGCCTGAGCCACACGTCATTCCAGGGCAGGGGGCTGCAAACGCTTTGCGTAAAGGGCAGAGGCTTTGGGGGCCATGAGATGGGTCTCTGCCACAACCTTGCTATTGCAGCATGAAAGCAGACACAGGCCAGAGTGAGTGAGTGGGCTGGCTGTGTGCCAATAAAACCTATTTACAGGACAGGGGCTGGATCGGGCCCTGCGTGTGGCAGGGGAATTAGTGGGGAAGCTTCTCAGATCACCCCCCGGTGCAGGAAGGAGTCAGCACAAAGGCAGAACCGTCACACGGGGCTGGGACGCGACGCGTAAGGTTCAAGATAAGGAGACGCCAGCTAAGCAGTCAGTGGAGGGGCCGAGGGGACACTGGGGCATGACGGACGGGCGCTGTGGCCAGGCAGCTGCAGCCCACCTTGTGACTGGCGCTGACTCAGGCCATAATATGGACGTGACGCTGTGTCCCGCCTCCCGCCTCCCACTGCTCGTGGCCGTAGCTGCAAACACGGGTGGTTCCGTGAGCGAGAATTTTCGTGAACCAACACTTAGAATGCAGGACACGTAAAGACAGGCGACTGGATAGCCAGGCTGCAGAGCCGGTCCTTCAGGCCTACAAATGGGGAAGCTGAGGCTCCGCTCACCCCGGTGACACGGTTCTTTCACATTGAAGATGACACCGAGTTCGGCCCCAGCCCAGGTCCTGCCTGGTGACCGTTCCCGCACCAGACCCGGCTCCAGGCCAAGCAGCACCCCACCATCTTTCCTGGTCTCTGGTGCAACATCTGGGAGGTACAGATGGGAGCCGGCTTGAAGCAGTTTCCCAGAAGTGGACAAATGGACCAAGACACGACCGTGAACCTTCCAAGACAGCAGATTCCTGAGCCTGACCCAGGTCCAGGGAAGTGGAGGCAGGAATCCGCCTGGAGATGCCTTTTCCAGTCGGCTCCTCCACACCCAGGTGTGAGCACCAGTGCGTCTTGGGGACAGAGACAGAAGCCACCGCCTGCACGCTGGCACCAGCTGCCGCTGGACACGTGGAAAGGGCTGGCACAGAGCCCATACCAGCAAGCGTTCCGCATGTTTGGTATTCCGGCCGTCGCGGCTGAAACTGGCCAGATCACAGATGGGCAGGACGCTAGCTGGGTCCCGTGATTACAGGCACTGCTCTTTGAAAAACAAGGACATGGGGACCACGCAGGCTTTCCAGATGACTGATGGCCGCCCCAGGATGGGTTGCAGGCCTGTCGGAAGTGGTCAGCAGTTCTGTGCCTGGGCCGGCACCAAAGACGCCCACCCCAGCCTGGCCTCGGCCTCAGTCCGGCAGGGGACGTGCTGACTCTGCAGCCGGGGGAGCTGGCCAGGTGCCTGGGTGTGTTTGTACCAGGGACGCGTCCAGACACTGCCGCCAGGTGTTTCCACAGACGAAGCTATCAGGAGAAGGCACTGCCTCCTGGACACCCCAGATAGTGGCACGTGGACACTGGGAGGGAGTTGGGCAGAAAGGTATAAAGGCTGTTTTCACGACCCATACAGGTCACAAGGCCCAGGTGGTATGTCGTCCTTGTCACATCCGTAGGACAGGCTGGAGGTCGTAGGGGGCCGGGCCGGGGGTGCATAGAGCAGAGTAGACGCTCCCAGAGTTGGGGGGCATGGTGTGTGCCATTTTCCCTGGGAGCCTGAGAAGTCACCCTCGCTTACAGATGAGCCCCACAGACCCCCTGACCCTATCGGCCCTCACTCCCCAGAGCCCCAACATTTCTGACTTGGGGTGTGGGGCCCCACTGGAATTCTAGACATTTTCTGGAGCCCAGTCACCAGGGGGTGGATTTTGAACTTGGCTTATGCAAACATTAACCCAGGCCCTACTCCCCAGAGGCTCCTGGGGGAGTGAAAGTCCTCCCAGCCAGGACCCATCTCCCTGGAAACCAGGCCCAGGTCGCTGCAGTCCGGGTGGGGGCAGGAGGGCTCAGGGGGAATTTCCATGGGACGCCCCAGTGTGCCCCTGGGGGGGTGCCGGGACTGGGGGATGCTGCCAATCCTTGGGCTGCTGCCAGCAAGTTCAGGGGGTACAGCTGCACCCTTCTGCTCCGTCCCGAACTAACTTCAGAGCCTGTACTCCTGTCTTCTCAGCCTCGACTCACCCGCAAGCCCCCAAACTGCCCTGTCCAGGTGTCCTGTCCTCATCTCACGGGCCTCCGGCGCTCACTCCTGCCCGGCTGGCCACCTCCTCCTTCCTCTCACCCACCTGCCACACCTCTCCGAGGGGAGTGCGCAGCTCGGGGACTTCTAAAGCCATCAGTCCACATTGACCATCCAGAATGTCATCTCAGACCTGAGGCCCGAGCCAGCACCTCCAAGCATTCCCCTTGGTGGGACACCCCCATCCCCATTGCCCACCCGCCGCTCCCTGCTTTTCCCCAAACCTCAGGAACCAGCACCTCCACCGCTGGACTCCCGGTCCTTCACTCCCCCACCTGTTTACATCCAAGCCCCTCCCCACACCCCCACTCCAGTCGGGGACCTTGGGCTCCTGACCACACTGTGCCCCCCATTCCCCAGCAGTTGGATATCACTCTCCTGGTGACTTTCTCCAGGCCCTGACCTTGGCTCCTGTCTACTCCCTCAGGTCTCCCTCAGGCAGTGCCTCTTTCCAAGGCCTTCGCTGACTGGACGAGCCAGCCTTCCCCCGCCCCCTAGGGCCCTGTGCTGTAACTGGGTTTTTGTTTAGGCTGCTACTTGGTTAACTCGAGAGGACCCCACAGCTAGGAGTTCCTCAAGGATGCTGATGGGGCACTTTGTAAGTGTTTGTTGAATGACTAGCAAACAGAGATGTTGGCAACGGGGGAAGGGGCCCCCCGAGCCCTGTGGGACCCTGAACAAAAGCCGTGTGGACAGGGTCTACCTCTCCCAGACATGCAAAAGGGGCAAAGTCGCACGGGACGTTGACCCTTTTCCTTCTGCCCATTTTCCAGTGGCACCCTCTCTTCTTGGCTCTCCGGGGAGGCGGCTGTGGGGAAGGGAATCATGCGGGCCTCAACCGGGGCGTGGGCTCCAGGGACCTCCCCCGGCCTCGTTTGGTGAGATTTGCTGGGAGTGTGAACAGGGCCTGGCAGGACCTGGCCGTGGCACTCTGCCCCTCTGACTGGAAGGCTGGAGACACGGGCTGGGGTCACAGACTTGTCGATGGGCCCCGAGTGGTAGCCCCTTGTCAGGCCGACATCCACACCTGTGCCCTTCCCACTCCAGCGCCCAGGGACGAGGTCTCACAGGCCATGTTGTGGGGGGCGTGGCCAGAGCACCCACCCCCCAGAGCACCCACTGCGGGATGGGCACGCCCTCCACCTCCCTGTCCTGGCATAGCTCTCCTGTGTTCAAAACGGCGGCCCGGTGGTCCAGGCATCTCACATGCCCATTCCTGTCCCGCCGTCCCCCATGCTGAACCCGTACAGTACAAGCTCAGGCGTGACATGGTGACAAAGAACGGAGATTCTGGAGCTCCTGTGGGTATCTGTCAGGCCCAGCACCCCTCACCCCCACAAGGAGAGCCATTGTGTTCATTATTATTCAGAGGGGGCAGGATGGGAACTGTCGGCAACGCCCAGCCCCAAACTTGCCAGCCCACCTCGGTGCCTGGCCCAGGGCTGGGCCCTGGGGACATAGATCAGAATCAGATGGCACTGTCCCCAGAGCTCTCAGCCTTGTGGTCACAACAGCCAAGGAAATGGATGGAGGATTGCTCGTCAGGTATATCGTGAATGTACTACAATGGGGATTTGTCTGGTGTTTTTCTCAGTCCTTTTACTTACAATTTTTAATGAAGAAATCTGCTGCTGGTTTCGGTTCAGAGCAAGGCTGGGACCCTGGCTCCTCTGCCAGCAGCTATTTTTAGTTAAACTGCACCTGAGACGTTGACCCCTTTGCCATATCAGAGGAGAAGACCAACAACTGTACAGAAAAACAGTGAGCAGACACTTCCTATCTGTCTGTTGCCTAAGAACACATGAAACGATGCTAACCAGATGTGCAGGGTGATCCCAAGGGACCCTCTGGCACCTCCCAGCTCAGCAACACCCAGCATTTGTCAGCACCCCCTTGGTGGCAGCGGACAGCAGCGTGCAGGGGCCAGTTGGAGGGCGAGTTACCAATCACACCTGTAAAACCACACTGGTGTTCACCCTTTGACCCACAGCCCCACCCCCGGGAATTCACTCTGCAGGCACCTGCCCGCTTCTGAGACGGCAGGGCAACAGGTGTGGACACTCTGTAATAGCAACACCTTGGAAAGAGCCCAGGTGTTCAGCAAATCTCACCCCAGCCCTGCACCGCATAGCGTGCAGCTGTGATAAGGCACGAGGAGGTTCTCTGTGCTCATAAGGAAGCTCTCCCAGACGCGTGCGGGGAGAAAGCTGGCTGCCAGATGACAGGTATGTTATGCTATGCTACCTGTCATGTTCCAAAGAGCCTTAGGATCCATTCTTATGTGCTAGCATCTGTGGAAAGAAGCTGGGAAGGGTAAATAAATGAATGTGGGGGGGTGAGTAGGGGTGGCAGCGGCGGGATTTTGTAGCGTGGGGGATTTGTGTGATTCTGGGATACATGACACTGCTCTTGTCAGAAGACACTACAACTTTGTAGCACAAAGCGTGAACCTTAGTGTACGCAAACAAGAAAAGTGTTAGGAAGACGGGGGAAATCCCAGGATGGATGCAGTGTGTGGCAAACAGCGAACAGCGTGAAAAATGCATAAAACAGCCTCACTGGTGGGGGAGGGGAGGTGCCACCTGAGCAGCTTTGCCAATGGGTGGAGTCTGAGTCTGAAGACAAGGGAAACAGCTCGTATGTACTGGGCTCTAGCTGATGACACTGTTCCCCACGGAAGCCTGGGTTACAGGCTCTCGTGCTTCTACATCTGGCTTGAAGAGCTGGAATGTGAACAGTGGTTCACATTCATAAATGGACGGTGGGTGGATGGTAGAAGCCAGCTGTCACTGTCGGAGTGGGAGTTACAGACAATCAGCGAGAGGAGGCTGGAAGGATCGATGTGGTGATGGGTCAGAGTTGGAGACGTCAGTGTGAATTCACAGTTCACTTAGAATAGATACTCATGTCACATAGAGACACTTATTATAACAGATGAGGATATACACATACAGAGCATGTGCATGAATACGTATACTCATACACTCACAGATGTTGTGTGCACATGGGTTAGCGTGCTCGCACTCATGGATACATGTGTATGGGAGCCAGTAAAGGTACACTTGTAGGCATGTGTTGGCACGTGGCTTAGTGTGCTCACAGATGTGTCTATATTCACAGGTTAGTATACATTATACTTGTAGACACAGGAGTTGGCATACACATTTACATCTCCATGCTCTGTCAGCTGACAGGTCCTAAGAGTAAAAAACACTAGGTAGTAGCAAAAACACCCAGAGCACAGAGAGATCTTGGTTTGTAAGACTATTCTCCAACAACAGAAGTCAGGACTCTTGGAAAAATGACTAATTCTAGGACTGGGCCAGGAAACGCAGAAGATGAGCCCGGCTGTAGTGCCAGAAAAGTAAGGAATGAATGAATGAATGAATGAATGAATGAATGAATGAATGAAATCCCAGTGATGGAGCATGTCAAAGGGACATAGGAGCCAACTGAGAGCACTCCCAAGGGCCAAAGTTGGAACAATTGAGAAATAAAATGAATAACATAGTACTGGCGTATAAACCATAGTGTAAAGCAAACACGCCCGAGTCCATGCTGATACGAATAAATGAGTAAATAAATAAATGGCGCGGGGAGGCAAATCTCCATGCAGAAGAATTCCCAATAATTTACGTAGACAGTCCGCCCCCAAGGAGGGGAGCCGCCCCCCACTCCTCAGGTGCGGGCTGTGCTCAGTGACTCCTCCCTAAGGGGACGGTGTGCAAGGGGGAGGAGAGACCTATACCATGGACAGTCCTCCAACACGGCCACCTCGGCCAGGGGACCCAGGTCAACGTCACTGTGATAGGTCATGTGGACAGCACGTGCCCTTGACCTGCTGGGGTGAGAAGGGCGCGTCACCTCTGTGGTCTTCCTCCCAGGAACCCTAACCCCAGTCTAATCATGAGAAAAATCAGACAAATCCTAAGTGAGGGGCATTTTACAAAATACGTGACCAGGACTCCTCAAAACCGTCAAGGTCATGAAAAATAAGGAGGGACCTAAGACGGCACGATGACTAAATGTCATGTGAGGTCCTGGATGAGCTCCCAGGACAGGAAAAGGACATTAGGAAAAAACAAAGGAAATACGAATAAAGTACGGACTTTACTTAATAATAATGGCTCGATATTGGTTCATTAGTTGTGGCAAATGTCCCATAGGAACGTAGGGTGTTCAAAATACGGAGGCTGTGTGTGTGTCTGTGGCGGGGCGGGGAGTCATGAAAACTCTGTGCTAGCTTCACCACTGTTTTACAAATCTAAAACGGTTCTAAAAAAAATCAAGTCTATCTTTAAAAGTCCCCGTAAGATGGAACACACTTCATGTGTGTGGAGAGAGAACAATTAAGGCCTGAACAGACAACACACCCTGTGGGATGGGGCTGCCTAGGGCCATGTCCCAGGTCCACTTGCTGTGTGGCCTTGCTCCAGCTCCGAGTGTGTCTGTCCCAAAGCTCCCTCAGATGTAAATAAAGGAGGACACTTGGGGCAGAGCCTGGCTCTCCTTACTGTTCTGAAGCACTGGGGAAACTGAGGCAGGCCTTTGGACAAGCACCCCAGTGCCAGCCTCTCCCTGCCAGTGATGTGGGGCAGTTTGTGCCACCCGGAGCCTCAGTTCGCTTTTCTAAATGAGGATAAGGAGAGGCCCCTCCACGGGCACCTGAGAATCCCGGAAACCAAACTCTGCCTGGGGCTGCCTGGGAAGAAGATTCCCATGGCCCTGTGGGACAGGGAGCAAGGGTCACCAGGCTCCCTGTTCATGTGGAGAAACTGAGGCTCGGAGACACGCAGCCTCGCCGGGGGCCACGGAGCTGCCCACTCACTCCTGGGTCAGCCTGAGCACAGTCCTCAGGGAGGGTCCCAGGACAGTGGGGGCAGAGCTTCTCCTTCAGCCCCTCCAGGTCAGACCCCCCACCCCTCTCTCCACTGCCTCTTCCCTGTTCAAAACCTACTCTCAGGCCCACCCCCGAGGGAAGGGGGCGTTCTCAGGGCTGCAGAAACTCTGGCACCTGGGGGAAGTTGAGGAGCAGACCCCTCCCCACAGAGGGCAGGACCTGGCCCTGGCCTGCCGCCCAAGGGCCCCCGCTCCTCTCCAAGGTCATTGCTCTGTATCTGCTGACCCTGTGTGGACACCGTGCTGGCCTCCAGCATGACACTCTTATCTTGCAGATGGAGAAACTGAGGTTCAGTGGGGAGCAGTCACTTGCTCAGACTCTCAGCCAGTACCAGAACCCCCAGGGCCACTGTCTTCTGGACCCTCACAAGGTCCCCCGACCCATGGGGAGGTGCCTTCCCACCTTACAATTGCCACCTTAACAACGTTCAACTTCACCTGCCAGGCTGTTGGTCCCTTTCTCAGAAGTGGGGACAGGAGGCTGGCCCTTTCTCGGCCTCTTGAACCCCAGCCCGGAGTGGCACTGCCTCGCTGCTCCCTGGCCAGGTCGGTTTTGAGGTACACCCCCATGCACACACCCCCTGGCCCCACATGTCTTGACAGGTGACCCTGAGTGTGGGAGACCGCAGCATGGGCTGGCTCCTGCCAGGGCAGACCCAGTCCAGTGGTACAGAACTTACCCTGCCAGAGGACAGTTGCTGCCAAGGAAGGGAGGGAGGACGGCTCCCCGGGCCCCTGAGGACTGTCTCCACGGAGCAGCCAGGCCAGGGAAGTGAACATTTTCAGCCAGGCTCCAATCAGGTGGCCTGAGCTGTCAGCCCGAGGCTTTGGCTGCAGCCATGGCTGGCCCGCCCCGCCAGGAAGGGGCCCAGTCTCCTGAATGACCTTCCTCCTTCTTATCCCTTATCGGCCATCGGCCATCGGAAGTGTCAGCAATCCCGGTCAGCATTCCGGAGCCAGCATTCCTGAGCGAGGTGGGGAGGAGCTGAGGCAGGCAGGCAGACGGCTCCCAGGATCTGCCTGGTGTGCTGGGCTATGGGGACGCCTGGGGACTGGTGCCACCTGCCTGGTCTCGGGCCTCACAGAGGAAGGGGCTGGGCCCGGGCCCAGGACGGCTGCCAGGGCTACCCCATAGCTGGGCTGAGGAGAGCTGGCCACTCTTGCTTGGGCCTTGAGGGCAGTGGCTGGGGAGTTCACCAAATGTTTATCGAGCACTTACTGTGTGCTGGGCCCACTGTGAGCCTGCAGTGGGTCAGTGAAAGGGGGCAGCATCTCTGTGCGGTGTCCAGAGGGACTGGTTCCCAAACCTACTCTGGGTGAGTCTCCTGGGCGTCCTTAAAGTTACAGATTCTGGACTCCAGGCCCACCGCCTCGGGATCCCTCTGGGCAGGGCCCAGAAATCTGCACTTTTAACAAGTTCCCAAGTGGTCTTTGTCATCAGGCAACTCTGAGCACCCCTGTCCCACATGGCGCTCCTGCCATTGAATATTCAATCAGGTGGGCAGAGTCAAGGGACACTGCCTCCCTTGCCCCTCTGAAGACCCCTGAATCACCAGGGGTGGGGCCAGCGCTGCCACTGTTGGCTGTGTGACTACAGGCAAGTTCCTTAACCTCTCTGTGCCTCCCTTCCCTCGTCTTTGAAATCTAAGCACAGTAGACACTTGGCCTACCTCATCAGTGTTGGTGAGAAATAAGGGAGTTAGTAAATGGTGAGGGCTCAAAACAGCGTTCTCCACCCCCAACCCTAAGTGCCATGAGCTCACACTCACATCTACCAGATGTGTATTATTATTAGGCATCCTAGTGATTCTCTCAGCCATTTGAGGTGATTTGTACTCTTACAGGGGAAGAGCTGGCTCAGCCAGGAGGCAGGAAAAGCTGGGCAGGAGCTGCCCACTCCGTTCTCCTTACCTATGTGGGTGGCTGGATGGATGGATGGATGGACAAAGGCGGTACAAGGTGTCTGACACTGTTCTTTGCTCTGAATTACGGAGCCTGGACTAGGTCTGCACCGCCCTGCTGGCTGGGATCCGATAGCCGCTGGCTGTCACAGCTCCTGACCCTGTCCCTGCATCCAGAGCCCTGGGCTTTCTTCCCACAAACCCTCTTGTGCTTGCCCTGTGTGTGGCCCCGTATGTGACGATGTGTGGCGCTGTCCTAGGACCTCCAGCCTGTGCGTGTCACCAGCAGCCCTTAGGCCAGTGGTGTGGGGCTGAGACTCCTGAATTCATTTTCAACAATTGAAAGGGAAGCGATTGCACAGTTAAACCAGACATCTGGCTATTCTGGAAAATCCAGGAAGCCTGGCCAGGTGGGCAGCTTTCCACCAAACCACGTGGCGGGATCTAAGGGTCTGCTGCTACTCTGCGGGGCATGAGCTCTCCAACACTCACGAGTACACCAAGCACTCCACTGTTTCGCTGGTGGATGCCCTGCAGGGGTTGAGCTGTGACCCCGCTTCTCTGGGCCTGGTGGGGGGCCAGCAGCGAAGCCCTGGCACCCTGGAATTCCTGGAGACCCCCAAGCTCTTAGAGCTGTGTCCGGGGCACTGTGCTTGTCACTCGGCCAGGGAGGCCAGGCCTGGGGACTTGGAAGTGGTTAGGTCCTGGGCCCTCCTCCTCCAGGGGCCCTTGCCCGGGTTGGGGGCCTTCATGGGCCCAGTAACGTGGACAGAATTTACCCTGGAAATCCCCAGGCTGGGGTCTCACTGTGGGATTTACCCCCATTGACATCTCTGATTCTGGAAGCTCGTTTGTGCTGGAGATTTTGTCCTCTGCCCTCCGCTAGCCTGGTGGGTCCTCTCATGGAGCCGAGCTATGTCAGGAGCCCTGAATTTTTGATCCCAGCTTCATCGCAGACAATACACCCGGCTGTGTCCTCACTGTCCCCATCTGCAAAGTGGAAGGGGCTGGGCTAGGAGCTCTCTGTGGATCAGAGTTACAGAGAAGGCACCTGCTTACCGGCCAGGCTCCTCTCCACTCCCCACGCCCACTCGTTCTGGCTGAGGGGTACAGGAGGCCTCGTGAGCCGGCATGGGCATGTGGTGACCCAACGCCTCTCTCTTTCTGTGAGAATTCTCTCCACCTTATAGCAGTCTCACACCTGCCTCCTTCAGGGACTCATGATTTTCAGGGACTCAACACTCAGACAGGAAGTGCGAGGGCTTGATGTAAACGATGACATGTGTCAATCGTCTTGACTTGGGGACTGCCATTCTGGAGCCCGAAATTCATTTATGAACAAACAAATCGCCTAAACCTAAACTTCTTATCTTATCCTTTTACCGTTTTAGCAATCTTGCTTAAAAAGACTCAAGCCAAGCGCACCTTCCTTTCACCCCCCTGTGACCCTAAAGACCTGGCCAGGCCACCCCATTAGCCTGAGAGTGAGCCAACCTGAATGGGGGTGTTTCAGGGCACATTTCCTACAACGTGGAGGAGCTGGGGTGAATGATGAAAGGGGAAGTTGGCCCTGAGGGGCAGGCAGGACCACTCGGAGTAGAGACGACCCACGGGAAGCTAGAAGATTCTAGAAAAGGAACATGTTTTTTGGGCCTATTACTAGGCCCAGATCCCCAAAGCCAGGGCAGCGAAGCTCTGCATTAAATGGATACTTGGTCTGTTTCCTTCTGAGACAAGCCAGCTCTGGGGTTGTGTCCAGAGAAGACATAAACAGGCAAAGAAAATGCTGTAACCTACCTGGCTGGGCGGGAAACAGGCGTGAAAACCCATCAGCAGCTTTACGCACAAAAGCCCCAAGGCAACAAGGACTTGAACTTGTTTTTGAAGGGCTGTTCTCGCCACACATTGTGAGGCAGCTGGGACTTCCCCCAGGGCTGGCATCCACCCAGCCCAGGGGGCAATAGGAACGAGTCGGACAAGTACTGTGTTGGCTCAGAATAAATAGTGACTCCGTGAAAATATTCTCAATACTTCTCCAAGGACAGGGGAAGGAATTTCAAAACACCATGGGAAAAAAAAAAAAAGGGAAGAAAAATTATTTTGTGATTGAAAATCTGAAAAGGCCCTGAAGTATACTCTTTTCTATTATATGTTGCAGATATAGTATTTCTTTTCCAATAGCTTACCAGTTTATAAAACATGTGTCCAATTATGAAAAATAAATATGTACCACAGTGCCAAAAAAGAAAAAAGTATACAAGTGTACACTTTGGTCAGCATTGCTCAAGCAGTAAGTAGTTCGCCGTAATCAGAAATGTCTGGACATTGACGTTAACCACTTTGAGCACCTCTTGTAATTTCAGAAGTCAAACGTGGCTTGTATTCATTTTTTGCCATCGGTATATATGGAGTATTACAATTTTAATACAGTGTTTTCCTTTCTTAAAAAAAAAAAAAAAAAAAAAAACACCATGGGAGTTTGCAGGCCATTTGTGCTTTTAAAAATGCTCTTTAGAGGGAAAAAGAGTGGACAAAAGAATACAACACCTTCGCTGTGGTCATCAGAGTGACGTGGTCAGATGATTACATGTTCGCTGTACTCTTTCTGTATTTTCCGTGTGTATCACGTTTATAAGCAGGAGACGATTAGTTTTGTAATCAGAAAAAAAGGTGATCTGTATGATAGTAAGAGCCATCTTTTGGGAGCAAGTTTATAAATGAGTGTTTCTGAGCAAGCATATGAGCCCAGGGATGGGCACAGCAGGCCGTAGTCCCTTGAAATTTAGACTCCTGGGGCCTCTGCCCGGTTCCAGACCTCCAGCTCCCCGATTTCCATTCGTTAGGATGTTGTCACCTGCTCACGGTGTCTGCCCCAAGCCCCATTGGGAACAATTGTGGATGAGCCCTGGGAGCTCGAGACGGGGGCATTTCTTTCTCTGAGTGACTTTGAGCAAGTCCCTCCCTCTCTTGGCCTCAGTTTCCCGTCTTTAGACAGAGGTGTCAATCAGGCCAGTTCCCTGCAGGTCCTGTGTTCCCACGCTCAGTCCAAACCTGGAGGAGCAGCTACCGCCCACCACTGCCCTCTAGTGGAAAAGAAGAAGATTGACCACACAGCGACCACAGCGGTCACTCTGGGACCTGCTCTGGGCTAAGACCCTGGGGGCAATCTCAGTGGGAGGGCGCATTCCTATGATCACCGCCTTGATAGATGAGAGGGACGTGGCTTTCCCAGGAAGTGCTGAGCTGGGTTCCCCTGGCTCGCCCCACTTGTTGCTCTCTGATTCTTAATTATACAATAGTAGTGCTGATGAACGAAAACCAGCCTAAGAAAAAGTCTTGTAAGAGTTTATTTAACCCAAACCTATGGTAATTCCCAGGAAGCAAAATCTCAATGGATTGAGAAAGTGCTCCAGAGAACGGCAGTTTTGCAGCTTATTTTATACATTAGAATCAAAGGAGGAGACGTGAGGAGGGTTGTATGGGATCCACTGGTGGCGAGGGGGTGGGAGGAAGCGAAGGGGGAACCTCTGGGATTGGATCAAGGTGAAATGGAGAGACACGTGCGTCTTCCACACCGGTGGGTCCGGGACAGTAAACTTGCACGGAGATGGCATGTGGGCAACACGGTAATATGTGGGCTGTGCTCTGGTGTCCTCAAGGAATCTGGGAAAGGAGAGGACTGACATTTCAAAGGTGTGTTGCCTTAGAAGCACAAAGACAGTAGACAGTTTCAAAGGGAAAGACTGACCTTTGTCAGGAAGCTGCAGGCCCAGGACGTGACTACCCCCCACGACCTGCTTCTAGTCAGGAATTTTTACGTTCAGGCCACCCGGTGTAGTTCCTGTGGTCTCTGGGTCTGTAGGGCCCGCCGCCCCGTGGGCCTCCCGGAGCTTGTCGGGTGTAGTATGTGGCCGCTTTTCGGCCACAATATTAGTAATTAAAGAGGTCCCTCGTCCGGGAGACCAGGGTGGTCTTTGCCATTAGGTCCTCAGAACAACGCTGGAATGAGAGGTGAGCAGGGAGAAGCGCAGGTGAGGTTCAGGACAATCTTCCTGAAAAGCCATCCTTTTCTCACAGCCCCGCAGAGCAGCCTCGGGGGAGCACAGTTTTTGTAGGGGACCTTTCCCTGCCCCCAAGACGTAAGTGTGTACATGCGCAAAGCCGGGGCATGAAGTGTTGAGAGATGACAAGCTGTCTTGCCTGATCGGCTTGGGGGTCTGGTGGCAACGTGGGACCAGAGGCTGGTCTGCTGCACAAGGCTCAGGACAAGAGCTGGTCTCACTGTCAGGGACGCTGCCTCTAGTCCCCTGCTGGGCATGTGCCTAAGTTGTCATCAACAAGTGGAGACACGGGAAATTGGGGTCACGTGGCTGGGAGAATCTGGTGCATTCTGGCCTGCACGGGCCATGTGTGACCTTGTTCTCTGGGCCTTGGTTTGTCCTCTCCAGCTGTCAGCCCCTAGACGTGAACTTTCCTCCCAGGCCCTTATAGGGGGGATGATACTGGGTTGAGTTGTGCCCCCCCAAAAATATGCTCAAGTCCTAACCCCTGGGACCTGTGAATGTGACCTCATTTGGAAATAAGGCCTTCATGCATAGATGTAATTAGCTAAGATGAGGTCACACTGTGTTAGGGTGGGCCGTGACCCAAGGACCTGTGATCTTTGAGGAGGGGAGATTGACACACAGAAGGCTGTGTGAAGACAGAGTAGAGAGTGGAGTGACGCTGCCCCAAGCCAAGGAGAGCCAGGATGGCCGGGAGCCCCCACAAACTGGAGAGAGAGGAGGGAACCTCCCCCCGAGCTATCAGCTAAGCACTCCGCCAGTACCTTGGTTTTAGGTGTCAGGCCTCCAGGGCAGTGAGAGAACACATTTCTGTTGTTTACGCCCCCCGGTTTGTGGTACTTTGTTATGCAGCCCCAAGAAGCTAGTGCAGCTCTCGTTCCGGTTACCCCTAGAGGGCCCAGACCAGCTCTTCTCTCTTGTTTCCAGCACACGGTACACAGTAGGTGCTCAGCAAATGCATCGCCTCACCTCTGAATTTGCTCTTCTCCCTCACTCTCTATTTCTCTCCCGTCATCCTGACTCTCTTTGTTTCTGCTCACACAGGCACAGAATTAAATTATAATAACGACGTTTTGATCACCAGCCAATAATCTGAGTTTTGCATCATGTGAGCTGTTTCCAGAATCAGGCCCATATATCCTACTTCATTCCATCACTTGTAACAAACCCTCTGTCATGATTTTCTGTGATGGCCAAATGTTGCCAAGTCTGCAAACCACTCAGTTAACTGCCAGCTAAAATTATGCAATAGATTGGGCTGCCATGGAGAATCAATTACATAAAACCCACGCCAGTGCACGTCCGCTTTCCATCGTGCCTGCAGAATTCAGGTGACCCGTAGGTGCGTGGTGACGAGGTTGGGCCTGAATTGGCTGAGTAATCCTTGTGTGTGGACCTGCATTTGGGAGAGCAAGAAGTGAGTCACACGTTATTTTTACTCCTGGTTTCACATGGCATGGTTTAAATTATTGAGTGGTTGGAAAGATCCCACAATGAAATCATATTTCATCTGTTTCTCCATTTGGCTGTGAAGTAAATCAATTCACGGGCTGTATTTGGAGGTGAAGAAAGGACAGAGGAAACTGCAGTGTGCTGAGAGAATGCCCGGAGGTGCCCTGGGTGACCCGGGCCCCCTGGAAGCTGTCAGCTTCTGCTGAGCACCCTGTGCCCACATCCAGCAGGATTTCTGCACAGCTGGGTGTTCAGGCCGATGCCTTTCCTAGCCCAGGCCCCAGGTGAGAGCAGATGTCCTGTGGGCTCCGTAGCAGAAGCAATTTGTGGGAGGTCTCAGCAGCCCCAGGGCAGGCGAGCTCAGGAATGTTGGGAAGGGGCTTAGGGGGTCTGACCTCTTTCCTTTGGCTTGCTGATTGAGGGGCATCAAAGGGAACCATGGAGGGGAGTTTGCTGACCCTGCAGTTCAGTGGCCACAGCCTTCTATGCAGGAGACCCTGGGACACCCAGAGACCCTGGAATGCCCTGAAGACCCCAGGACAAGCTGAACCTAGCCCTACCTGGGAGGCCTGACGTCTGGTTTGGGAGCCAGGCGGGACTAAGGAGTGACGTGGCAGTGACAGTCAAGGCCTCAGGGAGCAGAGGTGTCCCCTGGTTTAGCTTGGGGGGGGGGGTCACAGAGGCTTCTCCCAAAGAGAGAGTCTGCAGCAAAGTCTACAGCGTGAGAGGGAGATCTCCAGGTGAGGGAGGGCATTTCCAACAGTGCAGGGGCAGAGGGCCTGGTGTGGTTCGGAGCCGGTGGGGCCCTCTGTGCTGTGCTGTGCTCCTCCTCCTGGGCGCAGGCCTCTCAGCGCTTCGCCGAGCCTCCCCACTGCCCTGTGCCGGTGATCACAGATCAGGAAGGGCGCTGTGTCACAAGCTCTCTGTGCCTACGGGCCGAGGGTGCGTCCCAGCTCCTCCACTCAGCAATAGTTTGCATTTTGGTAAAGGTCTCAGTTTCCCCACCTGTAAAATGGGACAATGGTGATGGTGATGACGATGATGATGATGATGATGATGATGAAGGTGGAGGTTCTCTGGCACAACAGCTCTGGTTGTGACAGTGCCTCACCTGGTTGGCGCTGGGCATACTCCTTAGGTGCAGTCATACTCACCCTCAGCTCCATCTACCTGAGCATGAGTCTGGACCCACTGAAGGTTAGACAAAACCCCTCCCTCTAGGCTTTTCTGCCCCAGATAAGCAGCCCCCGGCCCATGGGTCGCTGGCCCCTTTCCCTCCCACACCCTCCTGCACCGGCCTCAAGAAACCTCAAGAAACCAACCTGCATCCTCACCTGAGCCAGACAGTGTGAGGTCGGCACGATGGCCGGCCCCAGCCTGCCCTAGTCCCGCGCCTCCACTCGTCATTCTCCACTTCTCAAGACCTTCATGCCTCCACAAAGGGAAAAAAACGTTTTCAGGACAAATGACCCTGCTTGTGAAGCAACCTGCAGACCCGTGGAGCAGGGACAGGTGCCTGTGCTTGTCACCGGGGCACTTATCACAAAATGAAAACAGGGCCTTCACCCACAGGTCACTGGACTCCTTTCTCAGGAAGCCTCACCCTGCACCGCCCAGGCAGGGAAAATATTCCACAGACACACTAGGAATGGCTGTGTTTTTCAACAGAGCAGGTGGTTTTATATATTTAACAGACATTTGTGAAAGCATATATTTGCATTTATCATTTTTGTGTTTTGTGATCACTTTTGGATTACCAATAGAACGCCCAAATGGTCACCTAGTAGCCACAGGAGAGCAGAGTTTGGCCTGCAGGGCTTGAAACCCATTGGGCCAGGGTGCTGAGGTTACCCTCCCCATATTCTGTCCCTCCGTCACCAGAACAACCCATACCACACGATAAGTGGTTAGGACACTGAGAAGACGTGGGGTGGGATGCAGCTCCCGTGTTTGCCCCAAGGTCCTACCCACCTCTTGCCATCCTCTCCTGGCCTCCTGCTGGCACCAGGCAGGTCCCCTGGTGGGCCCAGGTGCTCTGACATGTCAGCCCTGATTGTACCACAATCGTCCTGGGGCCCAGGTTTCAACAAGGAGATCCCCGGGCACAAAGCAGGGGAAAGATGGAAATGCCACCTCTAAGTGCTACCAAATCCCGACTACAGCCTTGAGAGTGGAAGAGGCTGGAGGCATAGAGCCCGAGACCCATCCTGGAGGGACAAAGGCCAGTGCTGCCGCTGGGGGCTCCCACCAGGGGATCTAGTCCCAATGTGCCTTGGAAAGCTCCGCCCATCCTACACTTCCCCAGAGTGAGTCTCCAAGCCTGTAGGAAGGCCAGAGCCCTGCTTTACGGGTCATGGGAAGGCTCAAACCAAATGAAACATGTCCATGGTATTTAGGTAGGAATGATGAGGCAAAGATGTATGTGGCGAGAGAGGGCTTGGTGCTGGAGGGAGGGGCCCCAATGCCTAGGGTACCCACCTATGAGAGGCTTGAAAGAATCTCCCCCAGTGAAATGAGATGAACAGTCCCCCAGGGTGAACAGACAAGTGCTTGAAGTGGGAGGGGCCCTCAAGGAGCAGGGGTGGCCCCTACACTGCCTTCCTTGAGTGACCTGGGTCATGCAGGGTATCCCTTCTGTCGGCAGGAGGTGTGAGCTGGGCAGCAGAAGGTTGGGAGGCAACCAAGGGAAGCTCCTGCTGCCTTGTGGCCCCCGCCTTCTGCATCTGTACCCATCAAGCTGCAGCTTTTCCTCTAAATGCACTTTTAATAAACGTTGAAAGGATCTTGATTTGACTGTTAGCCTGTTTGGGGCCTCTTCGTGTCAAGGAGCTGCTCAAAGGCCCTCTGACACCCCTCCCTTGAAAAGCAGGTGGCAGCATTTTCTACAGTGATTCATGTGACTCGTGAAACAAATTCTTGTCTATTTTCTTCACTAGAACAGTGCCCAGTACACTAAAGGTATTAAATACTTATTGGATGTATGTATGTATGGATGGATAGATAGATGGGTGGATGGGTGGGTGGGTGGGTGGGTGGGTGGGTGGATGGATGGATGGATGGATGGATGGATGGATGGGTGGATGACTGGGTAGATGGGTGGATGGATGGATGGATAAATGTTGGGTAGGTGGGTGGATGGATGGATGGAAGGAAAACATGAGAAAAGGCAACAGGCTTTAAGGTTAGTGATAGCACATGCTTCTCCCTAGTCTGTTTCAATACCAATAATGACACCATTTATTGAGCCAAGCACTTTGAAGTGTTTTCTTATATTACTCATTTATTCTCCTAACATCCCTCTGAGACAGGTACTGTGGTTTGAAGAACAAGGAAACTGAGACACAGAGAGCAAGCAAGCTGCCCGAGGTCGCAGCTGGGATGAGAACCAAAGTCAGTTCAATCTGTGCAAACCAACCAGTCTCGGGGCTTGTACAGGAGGAGGAGAGAGAGCAGGCCTGCCCCCCTTGGAGTCCACCTTGCTGGGGAACAACCGGAGTGAGGGCAGAGGGAGTGGTGGCACAGCTACAGGACCTGTGTCAGGTCTCTCCCTTGCCACTAACTTGCTGGGTGACTCTGGCCAGGATCTTTGTGGGCCTTAGGTTCTGCCCTTGTGAAAGAACGTGCCAGAACTCCACGACCCTGGGGTCCCTCCAGGCTGAATAGTGCTGTGACTCCCCATCCCTGCCTCGTTTGAAGTTGCGGGCTCGGAGAAGCAGGGCTAGCTCCATCGGGGGGTCTGGGTGGCCAGAGGGAAGGCTGAGCTCTGGAACCAGCCAGGAACTGGCCACTCATGTCCACCCTCTGACTCATAGGGACTTGGAAGCAAGTGCCCGCCCACACCTTGGTTTCTCCCTTGGGCAACTGGTGTGATGGTGACGTCCCCGCCAATCTCACCGGGCTGTGTGTAGGAAACCATAGACCCTCAGGAGGCTCGTACGAGCCTTGGGAGACATGTGGGGCTGATGCTTCTGCCAGGGAGGAAACAGGCTGTGGGGGAGCTAGATGGAGAGCTGCTTAAAGAAGGGGAGGGGTGGCAGGGGTGCGCCCACCCCCTCTCCTTCCCTCCATCCTTCTCTCCCTTTACTCAACAGATATTTGTGGAATGCCCACTTTGTACCAGGCCCAGTGCAAGGCACTGAGAATAATAATAATAGCACAATAATATCAAAGACATTTATTGACCTCATCTCATGTTGGGGAACGGCACTCATTAGCTCACGTCATCCTCAGAACTATCCTAAAGGTGAGGATGGCTATCAGGTCCAATGATGAACACTGAGGCACAGAGTTAGGTACCTTGAACGAGCAGATGGAGAAGCCAGGCTCCCCACCAGGTGGTGAGACCCTGGGGGCTTCCAACCCTTAGTGGCTGGCATCTGCCCAGCCAGGACCAATGACTCAAATGTGATGCTCTCAGCCAACAGTGGGTCCTTCACTGAACCACTTCACAAGTTGGGCTCTGATGCCCAGAGGGGAAGGGACTTGCTCCAGGCCACCCCACTGAGATGGGGGAGCTGGGTTGGGAACAGGGCATCTGACCCCTTCCAGTGTTTCTTCCATCACATCACACTTGTGTTATGGGCACACGGCCCCAGCGGGCGGGCACCAGAGCTTTGCAGCTGCTGACCCAGCCAGGCAGCCAGGCCTCCCGGGTTTCTAGGGTGTGTGTGACTGGGGCCATTTGGCCTTGGCCATGGCTGGCTCTGCAAGACTTCGGCTCCCCCCAGGAGCCATGGCAACCGGGGAGGAATATCTCCTCCTGCCTCGGTTTCCCATTCAGAGCCCACATTTTCTGTGGCCAGCCCTCGATCCTTTGTGGCCCCTCTCCCCATGCAGTGCCAGGTCCCAGAGATTCTGCCCCTGACCGCTCATCCAGTCCAGGCCCTCTGCACTCTCTGCGGCCCCCTGTCGTTAGCACAAGGCACCAGTGGGCTCCGCCCGCTCCCACCCGGGGGCTTTCCCTCTCCTGTACCCGTCCCCTGTGCTGCGTGCCTGGCGTCACTGCAGGGAGACTGGGAGCCGGGCTGCCCTGGACCTGGGGGGGGGGGGTGACGCGTCCCCTCCTTGGGCGCCACCCCAGCCAGACGGAGGCGCCAGCCGAGCGGCGCGCCGGGAACCTGGGGCGCGCAGCCCTAGAGCTGCAGTCGGGAGCCCTGCGTCCGTATCGCACACTGCTCAAGCCTCGCCCGGGAGGTGGGCAAATCCTGCCGTGCCCCGCTCCTGCCTCAGTTTCCCTCTCCGAAAACGGGGGAAAGAGGGGGTGGGCCGAGGAGGTCTTCAAGGCCCCTAGCGACTCAACAAGAGCTGCAGCAAGCTCGCTTTCTCCTAGGGCGCCCTCCTCGCTACCCCGGGTCGCCAAGAGCTGGCGGT
The DNA here is from genome assembly GCF_964194185.1 of Rhinolophus hipposideros. Taxonomy (NCBI): domain Eukaryota; kingdom Metazoa; phylum Chordata; class Mammalia; order Chiroptera; family Rhinolophidae; genus Rhinolophus; species Rhinolophus hipposideros. The sequence goes on along the minus strand of NC_138047.1, from coordinate 108,421,057 downwards.
AGCCAGGCAGCCAGCGAGGCCACCAGCAAGGCCCCGGTGACAGCTCCGCAGACCCACGAGGGGCTGGCGAGGCCGCAGCGGCGGCGTCCGTTCGCGCACGCGCGGGACTGCGGCCTGCCGGGACTTGCAGTCCGTCGGAGCGGCGGCTGGGGCCTGAAGGCGGGCGCTGGGGGCGCAGCGCCTACACTTCCCAAGGTGCGCCCGGGGGGGGAGGGGCGGGGCCGCCCGGGGGCGGGGCGCGAGGGGCGGGGCGCGAGGGCGGGGCCGGCGCGCGGAGAGGCTGCGGCGACGCTGCGGGCGGGCGCGGCGGTGCGCGGAGCCGCCGAGCGCTGGAGGCACCGACGGTCGCGCCGCGGAGCGCGGCACCTGCGGCCAGGAGCGGCGGCTGCAGCGGCGCCCGGACGGCCCGACTAAAAGCTGCGGCGGAGATGAGTGCGGGTGAGTGCCGGGACCAGGGACCGGCCGGTCCCCGAGCTGCGTCGCGGCGCAGCAGTGACTGGGGAGCTGCACCTGCGGCGCAGGGGGGACTCGCCCCGCGGCTCCACCAACTTGCTCCGGGGTCTTGCAGTCGGAGGGTCCTGCGCCCCGCGCGCGGAGCTGTGCGGCGCAGACTGGGGCTCCCGCCCACCGCGCGGGCTCGGTGGCCGCGGGGCTGTCCGCACGGCGCCTGTCCTCTGCTTGTCACCGGTCCCGGGGCTCCGCAGGCTGCGGTCGGCGGCGGGGTCCCGGCGAGCCGCACCGCGCCGCCTCGCGCCGAGACTCGGGGAGCTGTGATCCTGGCGTGGGGGCCTTGCGGCAGGGGGCGCCGCCCTTGCGGGGCTCCCGCAGAGCCGCGGTCCCGGGTGGGGGGCGTCCGGCCTCGCCCGCGGCAGATTTGGGGGCGCGGAGCCCACAGGTGTGTGCGACTCGCCCGCCTCCCGCGCTGGCTGTCTGGCCCCCCCCACCCCGCGCACCCCGCTGGTGCCGCCCGCCGCACCCACCAGGTCTGACCGCCCCTGTGCGGCCTCCGTGCGGCCTTGGAAAATCCCGCGTCGTCACAAGCCAGCCGCGCCTAACGCGCTCGGGGAAACTGAGACCCGGAGCTCGGGGGCCTGGGCGGGTGAGTCTGGACTCGGCCTGAGCGCCCTGCGGTGGAGAGCCTGCTGGGGCCCGGCCCCGGGCCGAGGGCTGGTCCGTGCGTTCCCCGGCAGGGTGGGGCCCGGCACCCCATTTCTCAGGGTGCGACGGAGGCTCACAGGCTTATCACTTGCTCAGTTCCCACAGCGGGGCGGAGATTCGAACCGGGTGCTCCCGATGCTCTTTCATCTGATCCCGTCTCTGCACAGACTGCAGCTTGGCTCTTGGAGGAGGTGCAAAAACCAGTGGGGACGCTTCCCTGGGGAGGGGAATCGGACTGGGGAGGGAGTGTGCATTTAGTGAGCGCTTACTGTGTGCTCTCAGCCTGGGAGTGCTGTTTCCAGGGACTTCCCCAGGGGAAGGAGTCCCCTTCCCCTCCCAACCAAGGAAAGAGGGACACTGGCAGTGGGCGTTTGCAGAGCTGAGAGCAAATGGCAGGCTGTAGGAGACAGAATTCTCTAGAAGAGGGTTTCTGAAATGGCCAACCTGTTATCCGAAGGTTGCTTGGGAGCAAGGCACCCCCAGACTCTGCAGGGCCTCCAGACACACTTATTTAATGGGAGACCAGCATAATGGCAGGGTGCACACAGGGTAATTTTGGGCTTTCCGTGGCCATAATTGATACCTATGGTCCTCCTATAAACCAGGAGAACCCTGGAAGGAGACTTCATCCCTCCCCATTGGTGGTTGTCCTGGGAGAAGGAGTATGTGGGCACTGGGGGCCGTGGGGGTCATGGCTGGAAAGATCAAGGGGACTGGGATTGAACCATGGTGACCATGTGGTGGTCTTGGGCACCTTCCTGAGCTTGGCTTGCTGACATGTAGAAGCAGTCGTGCTGGTTATCTGGAGAGGATAAGGTACGAGAAACCCCGCGCACAGTAGGTCCTTAATAGCTTAGATGGGCGTTGCCAGTTCGTCTTCCTGAGTGAATCAGCTCTTTGGAACTAGCAGTGAGCATACTCTCCCATCCACCTGTCGCTCAGGCCCCAGCCCTGTCACCAGCCCATTATTTGCATAGAAGTAATTTTAACTACACCTGAGGTGGGGGAGAGCTGTATGGTCCCTTGTCCCTGGCACTTGGCTCTGATATCCGGCCACTGTGCACATCTGGCAAGTCTGGGGCTTCCGTCATCCAGGGCAGGTCCCCTGATGGCCCTCCCCATGGAAGGCTGGCATCCTTCTGGAGCTCGGCACCAGCAGGTGTGGCTGGGAGTCATGTGGCCCCGTCTCCAGCTGCTGAGATGGGCTGGATAGTCCAAGCTCGTACAGAGACAACTTGTACAACCTCCCCTTTAGGAGGGTCCCCTTTCCTTTATGCCATCAGGCAGCAGGAGTGTCTTCCCTCAGCCTGATAACGAGGACACCTTTGAGATGACTCACGTGACACCAAGGCCCCATGCAGTCACCCACTTGTTTTGTTGCTTGTTCATTTCGAGTGGCCAGGGAAATTAGGAGATGGTGTTCTGCGCCGACAGGCCTGGATCCAAATCCCGCGCACTCGCTGTGGCCTCCCTGCGCCAGTTTCCCCACGGTGTGGAGGGAATGTCCTTAGCTCCGCCCGAAGTGCCTGCCCACATATGGTGGGGCCCAGTAGATGACGCTGAGTGTGGTGGTGGCTTCATAATATCGTAGCCCACGTGGTCACAACGGGACAAGGTGGGGCAGAGAAACAAACCTGAATTGGGAGGGGCTCCTGTGCCAGCTCTGCCACCCATGGGCGCCAGGTCCTTGAGCGAGACCCATGCTTTCTCTGATCCTCCCCGGGCGGCTGCAGGTCTGCCAGGCGGATCCCCAGGTGGTCAGAAGTTCTGGAGGGATGACTGCTCTTCCAGGACTGCCCTCACAAAGTACCAGAGGAAGACCGGGAGCTTAAATGGTGGGAATGTATCTTCTCACACTTCTGGAGGCCGGAAGTCCAAGATCAAGGAGTGGGCAGGCTTAGATTCTTCTAAGGCCTCTCTCCTAGGCTTGTAGATGGCCGCCTTCTCCCTGTGTCCTCACATGGCTGTCCCTCTGTGTGTGTCTGCGTCCTAATCTCTTCTTATAAGGACACCAGGCATACTGGATTCAGGCCCATCCCAATGACCTCATTTTACCTTAATTACCTCTGTAAAGGTCTATCTCTAAATACAGTCACAGTCTGAGGTCCTGTGGAGTTAGGACTTCCATATATGGATTTTTGGGGGACACAATTCAACTTATAACAGGGGTGCAGGGCCAGGTGGAGAGCCTGGATGTCTGGCTCAGTCAGCTTCTGTTGCCATGGCGACTGTGTTAGCATCCTGGCGCTAAAAGGCACCTGAAGCCCGCGCCCGTCCCACCCACCGTCCCAGAGGGAAACCCACCCACCGTCCCAGAGGGAAATCCGAGGCCTGTCCAGGGTCAAGGAGAGTAAGTGGCGGAGCGAGAACCTGAGCCCTAGTCCCTACTCTGTTGGCGCAGGTCCCAGTATTTGGGACAGAGACACAGTCCTTCACCCAACCCGAGTGTAGGCAGTGATGTAGCCACAGAGATGGTCCCCTCAGCGATACTAGTAACAGCACAAAGGCTGAAACTGCCTGAATGTGGAGGGGGTGATGACGTATTAGCCATGCAATCATTCATTCAGCCCACAAATGTTTACACTAAATGCCTCCTGTGTGCCAAGCACTGTTGCAGGCCCCGGCAGTCAGCAAAATGACGAGAACAAACAAAAACCCATATCCTCCTGACATGCGTTCTGGGGGTGGAGGGGTGGGGAGCAGTCTAGAAGTGCATGTGAGAAGTTTTTAATGTTAGAGGAACATGCTTATGAAAAGTTTAATTTAGAAACCAGCAATGTTTTTTAGACAAAAATTGCATGTCATGTGTGATGTCAACTCTACAAAAACAACGCAGGAGAAAAGACTAGAAGGAACTGCATCACGGTGTCAGCAGTGGCCCTCCGCTGTGGGAGGCGGGAGAAAGCCAGGTCTTCCCCACCTGCGTCTTTATACTGCCCGTGACTTTTCCGAGATTTCTTCATTGTGTGTGCTTTGCTCTTACAATGAGGAACCAAGAAAAGCATCACGCCCCGCTCTACGGCATGCACGCTCTGGTGTAGAAGTTCGTGACTTGGTTAGCGGTCCAGATGACGCCATTCCACTAGGGCCACTGTCCCTGGCGGGGAATGACAGCATCACGGAGCGTCACCCAGGTAGTGGCTCTGGTGCCAGATTCTCTGTGTGACTCCATCTGAATTCAGTGCAGCAGAAGGCAAATCCCCATGACCCAGAAAGTCAGCAGAACTTGCATCTGAAAAGGATGGGCGTTGCCCAGGAACCAGCTCAGCCTGGGCATCACCGAGCTCTGAACTGGTTTGCCCTGATGTTCAGGGTCCCTTCCTCCCTGGCCACCTAAGACCTTTTGAGTCTTTATGGTTTCTGTCGATGACGTAGTCTGGGGAGAGTTGACGTCTTTTCTAGTCTCAAGTCCTGAATTTGAAGAACTCATGCAAAGTCCAGTCTTACTGTCCCAGAAAAGGTAGTGTGACGCTCGCTTACGGAGAAGTTGCCTGTCCCACACCCTGACCCTCCAGAGTATGCTCTGGGTCATGGGAGAGCTGTGAGCTGGTGAGAGGAAATCGGCAAGTCCAGGTGGTGAGAGGAGAGGGCGGGAAGGGGACCAGCCTGTGGAGAGGTCTGCCCTGCCACTGGTCCCCAGGGCCAGGCCAGCCGCAGTTGCTGACAGTATCAGCCGCCGGGGCTCTGGGCTGCTGGCCGGAAGCCTGACCCCGACCCCTCCTCTGTACAGACATGGGGCTTCCTTGCGCCCTTGTTTGCCTCGGCAGCACAAGGTAAAGCTTCCCCTGAACTTGGGTCTCCGAGGTTCCAATTCCAGCTCTGCCACCTGCCAGCATTATTGATTGTTGCACCTCTCTGTGCTTTCCCCCGGGTCTTCATTGGGAACAAGGGTGCCAAGTGCTTGGCACGTGAGAAACGCTCAAAAAGGCAGTTAAAATATAGGAAAACGTGGGTGGTGTTTAGAAGGCAGCTCATGCTTTTGGATGATGACCATGTGGTCTTGTGAGATGCTGAGGGGGCCAGCCAGATGTGTGCCAGCTGCCACGGGCTGCCCTGAAGCAGCGGGCCTCGAGGCTGCTGGTACGCAGCGCAGAGCAACCCGAGTGCAGCGTGTCTGTTTACTCGGGGATGTTTCCACTACCACCGTCTCTAGGGTGTCGGCAGCGCCCTGCTTTGGATGTCATGGCAGCTGTGCCTCACAGGGTGGTCCCTGGGGCCCTGCGCCTGGCCAGACACTCCTGCAATCCCGGCCGGGGGGTGGGGGGGGTCACAGTGCTTGTTGGGGCTCCTGGGTATCCCCACTGCAAATGGAGACACACATGTCCAGGACCTGGCATCGTGTCACCCCATTTGTAAACGACAGCTGGATTTGAACCCCCGTCTGCCCAGATGCACGCATCTCCCCGACTGGGTGGCACTGTCTGTCTCCCCCCACGCCCCCACTACATGCATTAGCTGGCTGCCATGGTGACTTACTGGCCCCTCGTAAAGTGTGGCTGAGGTTTGGGATGGGTAAGACTTGATTTATTTGGGGCATCACGATAATGCTGCTTAGGAAGGGGAGTGTCACACAGCCCGTCTTCTCACCCGGGCCATGAAGCATTGTCCCATCCCCCAGGTATTTTACCTGCCTGCACAGAGCCCGGAGGGCAGAGCCAGCCCAGCTGCAGGTCCTTGTGCCTTGGCAGTGCACGCTGTCTCCTCTGCCGCCCGTGGGGGCTCCTGCCTGGCTCATGGCACAGCCCCCAGGATCCACTCGAAGACAGCTTGGACCATGAGAGTTTCGCCATATCAAGCCCACGTGCCTCCCTGCGGCCTTGACCCTCTGGCCCAGACTTCTGTGTGGCCTTGGGTAGCTGTCTTCCCTCTGTCCCTCCGTGTAGCCATCTGTAGAAATGGGGCCCACTGCCACCCTCGTATGTGTGACAGTGCTGTCCCTTCCACTGTCCTCAGCAAGACCGTCTGGGTTGGAGGCTATGCCATGGGCTATGCCAAGGAAGATGCCGTGTTAGCCATGAGGTCTCCCGTCTCCCTCCTCCACCAGGGAAACCTTATGGGACATTTTCACTTTGCCTTTACGCCAAGGATCTTGGTGTGAAGGGAGTCCTGGACAGCCTGCAGGGAAGTGACATCCACAGGCCTGGTACTGAGCTGGCAGAGTGGCTTTGGGGTCAGACACACCTGGGCTGCAGTCTCAGGTGTCACCTGCTAGTCGTGTTCCCGCAACCAGCTTGCTTAACTCCTCTCTGCCTCAGTTTCCCCACCTACAAAGTGGAGCTAATAGCCCCTGCATTTCCAGATTGCTCACGTGTTTGGGGTGTCAATGGCTGGGGCACAGTGGCACAGGAATCGGGTACAGTGGGCTTCACGGCAGCCGTACACGCCCTCCACGGCTTGGGCCAAACCTGAAACTGCTCCCTGCGTGGCCCACTGTGCTGTCAGCTGACACAGTCAGCCAGGCTGCAGCTTGTCTCCCCGTGTCACTGGTTCTGCTCCCTCCCCTGCCTCCCAGCCTGCCACAGTCCTGTTTGCAGCTCCTGTCCATCCCTGTCCCCGGGGAGACCCCAGCTCCCGTCCTCCCGCATGTGGGTCGTCAGTGCCGCTCAGGGCTTCACTGCGGCCCGGCTGCTGGCCGCCCTCACTGCCCTGCCAGCGCCGCTCCTCCACCCTGTGTGCAGCACACGCCGTGCTCTCCCGGGCTTCGGTTTCCTCATGCACAGAACGAGGCTTTGGAGACATGATCTGGCAACACGATTCCAGCCAGCAGAACAAGAAACCGACGCCCAGTGTCACCGCAGTGCATAGCGTGCTGGCTCCTGTCCCCGCTGGGTGTCTGTCCCCAGCACAGGGCGGGGCCTCTGACTTGCTCCTGTCCGATGGTCCACACACGGGCTGCCATGGGAAGGGGTTCTATGCAAGCCCGTCCAGTGAAGGACGGACAATGGCTGGAGCTCAGGGCCCCGCCTCGTGCTCAGCCTCCTCACTGTTGGCTGTCATTCCGGTCAGACCTCTCTGCCCCTCTGCCCCACCTTGGACGTCCCGCAGGCTCTTCCTGGGAAATGCCGTCTCCAAGGCCCCAGCTGGTGCTGCAGCTGGGCCTGGCGTTCCAAGAAGGAAGAATTGCAAGGACCAATCCCAGGGCCCCCGCTTCAGCTTGGAGCTGAGTTTCAAATGCTTGAAGACCCCTTCGTCCTGCAGCTGTTTCATTTTAGGTTCCTGAGCGACAAGTGACTGGGGGCTTGAGTGCAGGTGGCGTACCTAGGAGGTCGTCCCAGGGAGCAAGGGAGAGTGAGGAGGGTGAGATGGGGAGGACGAGCCAGGGCGTGTTGGATGGGTGGGTGGCCACTACCCCCGTCACACTCCATGACGCTCTCACTCCCCACCAAAGGACAGTGGCCCCTGTGGAATGGCATTGTCCAGACCGCACGCTGAGTCATGGACTCCTAAACCAGAGGGTGCCCCCCTTAGACCTGGAAACACCCCACCCCAGACGTCTGTGAGTTGTGAATTGCCCACGTGTGCAGGCACTCCCTAGCTCTGGGGGCGCAGTCTCACCCCCCAGGGTGTGGGGAGCCTGGGTCCGGCAGTCTGGCTTCCCCGGTACCAAGTGGGTCCACTGCTCCTCTGTTTAAGCCAGATTGGCTCGTGGGCCTTCACGACCCTCTGACAGGACTCTCGTTTGCAGTTCTGATCCAATGGTTCGTCTCTTGCTTGGAGAACGGGCCTCGTCTGCCAAGTGCTCAGGGAGTAGTTGTGGGGTGCAGAATTACAAGCATCGGTTCCCTCCACACATCCTGCTGTGCTCAGAAATCAGGAAATGTGATATGTGTGCAAGGAGCCCAGCATCCAGCCAGGTTCCTCCCTGCCTTTAATGGGTACAAGTGTGGGTGCAGTGTGGTGCTTGGGGTGTGCGGTACAAGGACTGGCTTGGGGTACAGTGAGGGTGAGCTGTGGCTCCCAGTGCTGGGGGATAAAGGGCGGTCGTGCTCTCAGCGCTCTGCATGCTGCCTCTGCCATCCAAAGGGGCACCCCCCCCCAGAACTCAGTGTGCCTCGATTGCTCTTTCCTGCCATCCTTCTCATTCCACCCACTGATTCTGTTCCCTCTGGCCACGCAGGACCCCTCCGAAGCCCTGCTAGGCCTGGGGCTGCCACGTTAGATCTTTGTTCTGCCTCTTCCCTTTTTCCCTGGGCCCCCATCTCCCGCCGCCCCACATCCCTACTCTGCCTGTGTCTCTTTGACAGCAGTTTGCTAGGGGCACAGTGGGAGGAGCCAGCCAGCAGCCTTTGAAGGAACATACCAGGCAACATATATACACACTCTGGCCCCTAAGTGGGGTGGGGGGCAGGAGGCGCTTTGGGGAGGCACATTGCAGCCCAAGGCGAGAAGGTTTTCTGACAGGTGATGCTGTGGGAGAGAGACGGGGGTTGGAAAAGCGGGGCGTTGGCCCCCATCCCTGGAGGTGCTGTACACCCCAGGAGAGGTGGTTGAGGGCCAGGTATCGGTAGCACTGTGCCCCTCAGAGGCCTGGGGAGGATCTGCTCCCCGCCCCCCCACTCTGGTGGCTGCCAGCACTCCTTGGCTGGTGGCTGAATCACTATAACCTTGATCTTGAAGGCTGGCATCTTCCAATCCGTCTGCTCCATCTGCACACCGCCCGCCCCCTGTGTGTGGGTCAGATCTCTGCCTCCCTCCCGTAAGGAAGCTCATGACCGCATTTAGGCCACCCGGACGATCCAGGGTAACCCCACACCGTAAGATCCTTAATTTAATCCCATCTACAAAGACCGCCCCCCCCCTTTTTAACCACACGTGGTCATTCACAGGTCCTAAGGATATGGATGTCTTTGGGGAACGTTACCCAGCAGTTATTACAGCAGTTTTCCGGAGCATTCTGTTTCTGGAACCGACTTTGACACAGTGACTTCTCACGGGATGAAAACGTTCCTCTCGGCTAAGTTTAGACCCCAACCCCCGAACCTGTGAGCCGACGCTGACACAGACTGCCGACTGGAGCACCGTCATGCACAGGGCCCTGAGCCCTGACCACGCCCGTGCCCTGTGACAGAGGAACGCCGCTGCCCGAAACGGCTCTGAGAAAGGCTCTGAAGCACAGCCATGGGCTGACGCCTGAAAGGTCGTTGGGGGCAGGGGTTGCGTACTCCACATTGAACATCCAGCCACCGAATGCTGGCTGAGCAAATCGCGATCCGCCCATAGCAGCAGTTCTCAAACTTTTAGGCTCAGAACCCCTTCATCTCAAACGTAATTGAGGATGCCAGAGAGCTTTTGTTTAAGTGGACTGTCATTACCGATATTTGTGGTATTAAACATCAAAATGGAGAACATTCTGAAGTATTTGTGAATCCGTTGAATCAGAATATTAGCCCTTTGTATGTTACCCTGTGAGTGTTTTTAGTGAATAGTCTGGCATTGCTTCACAGTTCTGCAAATCTCATTAATATCTGGCTTAATAGACGGCAGCTGGATTCTCCTATCCTGTCTGTGTTCAGTCAGTTGTGATGTCACCCACCAGGCAGCCTCTGGACAGCTCCATTTGACACTTGGGAGAGAAAGAAAGTGAACAGGGAAAAGAACACCTTAATCTTATTCTGGGAAAGATTGTGACCAGCTGACCCCTGATTGGGTCAGGGGGATCCCCAGGGGCCCTTGACCACACTTGGAGAACTGCTGTTAGAGGATGGACTGTTTTGCAGTCATTAATGTGATTGTGAAGGATTAGTAAAATGCCTGTGTCAGTGCTGGGGAAAAATGAAGAATACAAGACCCAGAATCATATACACAGCGTCATCTCTGCAAAATGTGCAAGAAAAACGCACCGGAAGAAATACATCAAAATGTGATAGGGTTAGGGGTAACCGTCCCTTTTTCCCCTAATGCTTTGCTGTTTTATTTTTTCCTGCTGATTCATCTTAAGATATGCAAGGGACAGGATTTCTTCAGGGAGGCTCGACTAGAGAGCAGCTGTCTGGCAGCGGCCGACTCGTGCTCAGGAACAGCGTCCTCTATTTTGGGAGATGAACTCTCACCGCGGATCAAGGGCTGTGATTGGCATCCACATGTGACCAGCACAGGAACTGAACGTGTGTGTGTGTGTGTGTGTGTGTGTGTGTGTGTGTGATGATTTAGTCTACAGCTCTAAACGAGAGAGAGAGTTCTGCTCTGGAGCAAATTCCACAGTCGCCAATGAGGAATTAGGAGCTGGTCTGAGATGCGAGTCCCTGGCTGGAATGTCTGCACCCGGCCGGCTCCGGCAGAGCTAAATATACCCTGGGTGTGTGCTGGTAGCCTCGGGAACGCCAGCCCCCACCCCAGCCGGCTGCTGATCAGAGCTCAAGGGAGTGGTTGGTTTGCCCAATAAAAATCAACGTCTGCCATTTGGGGTGCGACTCGTTGTGCCAGTCATGGTAGAGAGGTTATGCAGGCTCTGTCTCCAGGGCCCCAAATCCCTGTGCGGTAGGGACTGTTGCTGCCAATGTGCTGATGGGGGCATTTGGACTAACACGGGGAGGCTTGACTTACCCACAGTCACACAGCTGGTAAACGGGGGCGGTGGGTTTCGCACCCCAGTGCCTCCTCCCCTGAGAGCACGGGTCTCCCACTCTCTTATGAATCTAGGAGTTGTTCTATTTCTCCAAGAGCTCAGGCTTCTTGACGAAAGATGCCTTGCAGGTGGTAGAGACAGACAGTTTCAATAGTGGGGACCGCACTGGACAGTATCATTCATATTGTCCCGTGAGCACGGCAGGGGTGGCTACCTGACTGCCCGTGTTACAGGTGGGGAGACAGAGGCCAGGTGACACAGAGAAACCTGCCGCGAGTACCCAGCTGGTCGCGGGAAAGCTGCATTCGAGCTCAGGCGGCCTCCTTCCAGATTCTGGGCTTCTGCTGAACCGCGTCTCCCCTCCCTAACCTGCATCAAATGTGGGTCAGCTTCCAGCCGGGGCTGTCTGCCATCCTGCTCTCAGCTCCCTGCGAGCCGCGTTTTCTATGCCGCCTGTGTACTTGAGTCGTCTCCCACCTCACCTTGCAGAGAGCCGAGCTCCCCTGCCTGCTCTCTGCTCTCCAGCTGGCTCGCCTGGGGCAATGGCATCACCAGGGAGCCATGGTGGGGGCAGTTCCGAAAGGGACCTCTAGAGAAACCCTCCCTTTCCTTACTTGAAAGAGGACCCACAGCCTCCAAGGTGGGTACCTTGCAAAGGACACCTTGCTGGAAATTGGGGTCTTGAGGGTCATTTCTGCCCCCATTGATGGCCGGCTCTGAGCTTTGGCACCTTTGCTTCCTTCCCCCGACTCTGAGGGGTGTCCCTGTGGCCCAGCAGGAGGTCACAGCAGGGCTTGGGTCTGGATCTGGGGGGGCAGCGCTGGCTGCAGCCCACCTCCTGGCCGTGCATCAGCCTGCAGGAGGCGGGGGGTGTCGGGGGGTGTGGGGGGTGAGAGAGTGGGGGGTGGCGGGGGGATCTCACCCCGAACCTCGCTCTTCCAAGTTCCTATATCCTCTGTGAGGACATTCCTTTCCCTGCAGTGACTGACACCGGGAAGGACACCCCCTTCACAGAAGGACACGCCCTCCCCAAAGCTAGGGTCCCACCCTGGGTCTTGTGGATAGTCTCTAACATGCCACCAAGCAACGGTGGGGGCGGGGAGGGGGCAGATGTGTTGATTTCATTTGAGCGTCTATCCACTGGCCAGTTGCTGGAGGTGACCCTGACGCAGTCCCTCCCCCCAGGAGCTCCCAGCCTAATGAGAAAGGCAGACAGTGCGTGATGAAAACACGCCATGAGAAAGCACTTCTCAGGGAGGCTGTGGGGACAGAGAAGGCAGTTAATGAACCTGCCATGAGTGATAAGTCCTGGCAGGCTTCCTGGAGGAGGTGACACCAACCACGTAGGCTGTATTGGGGCAAAGCAGTGGGGCATGATATCCAGTAACAGGTGCCGAGCCCCAGAGGTGAGAGAGGAGGGGGCACTGGAGAAACGTCTGTGGTCTGTCCCCCGTCTGTGCTGGGCCCTGCGTGAGGTGCTGGGCATGGGCAGGAGCCCCCACAGCCCCACCTGTCTCTGTGCACTGGGGTCTTCCAGCAGGCAGTCGGTGCTCCGTGACAATGTGAGAGCAGATGACTCTCAGCATGAGAGGTGGGGAGGAGAGAGCGGCATGGAGACCATAGCTCTGCAAAACGCAGACTCCTGGGATTTCTGATAGAGCCGGCTGGGGCCTAGGAACATGCATTTTCAGGTCCACTGGGCCGACTTCCTCACAGAGGGCCCCAGGGCCCCTTGGTCAGGAGAGCGGCATCTTCCTCTAGCTGTCCAGGCGAGGGCCCCTGGTTTGTAAGCTGGGCCCCCTCCCTGCCACACAGCAGGGTGCCCACCCCCACTGTTTGGCAGCCCAGCCAGCCACAGCCCCTGTGTCATTTCAGTCAAGAGTAGCAGATGGCTTGGGGTGGAAGTAGCCTCTCTGACTTATACGCTGTTACATCTGGTGACTCCTCAGGTCCTAGGATGGTGAGGGCGACCTGTGAAGCTAGAGACGGGGATGTGTGGCTGCTGCATCTGAGGTAGAGAGCCGTGGAAGACAGCTGCGGGGTCTTCTGCGTCCAGCCCGGCTGGGCAATGTTGGGGCAACACGATGAGGCCCATGGGGTCCCTGTGCCCTGGGTGTGGCTGGGCTGGGGCGACTGGCCTGGGAGCAGACAGCCACACAGTGGGACTTCAGTGCCATATGTCCTAGCGAGACCCAGAGACTCAGGGAGAGGTCTTGGGCCAGGACCCAGACCCTGACAGCGGCCCAGCTCACTGTCCCAGTTCTGGGAAAGAGGGCTCTGCCAGGAATAGAACCTTTTATTTCCCATAGCACCGCCTGACTCCGGGGGCCGCAGCAGTTCGGAGCGGGTGGCGCTAGTGGCCGGGATCTGTGGCTTCAGACAGGGCTGTGCCGGGGTGTGTGGCCTCCTGCTCGGAGCCAGAAGCTCCTGCTCAGGCCCTTCATTCTGCATCCAAGACGATGGAGACACTCAGCGCTCAGGCTGCACGTCTACAAAGCTTGGCCCTGAGCATGTGGACAGAAGAAATCCTAGATGGAGCTCTGGACCCGGCTGGCAAGCCAGGGCACTTAGCACATTGTCGCAACTTGTCCTTTCACTTAGAACTCGAAGTCTCCCTCTCAGATAGGTCTCCCGGCAAAGCTGCGCAGAGGCCTGCTGTCAGTACCCTCCCCCACGGCGGCCAAGAGAAGTGGAACGAGGCAGACATCGATTACCTGACTCTGCTGGAGCAAACAGCCCCGAGTGGCCTTGGCCTTGGCAAGCGCTGTTTCCCTGGGTGAAGGGAAGTGAATTGCAGGACAGCTCTGAACGAGGCCCATGTGGCTGTGGGCTTCCCCGGGAGGAAGTGGGGCTGGTAACTGACTGGGGGCCTGGCTGGGCCCGGATGCGGGTCTTTCCAGCTCTTCCCATCCAGGAGACTACAGTTTACATTTGCTTGGGGCCCATTGCTCCTCTGAGCATGCGCGTGTTTGTGACCTCCTGAGAGTTTGCTCAGAACCCTCAGAAATCCTTCAGGCTCTAGGGGTTGGGGGAAGCGGGTGGCCCAGGTCATCGTCAGAATGAGGAGAAGCTGTGGTTTGAGCCCAGGGCTGCCTGTCCCTTCCCAGGCCCTTCCCGCCACCCTGCAATGTCTCAGGAGAAGGGGGATGTGTATAGATGGGCGAGGGAGTGGGCCAGGGAATGGAGATGTTCTGCTGACCTTGAGATCAGGTGTACTCACCTTGGAGAAGTGTCCACAGGGCAGCAGGCATTGATTTTAATGAGAGAAGAGGCTTAGAAAGGCAGTGCTCACACCCCCAGGCCTCGTCCGCACTGATGCAGAGTTTGCTCGCCCTCAGAGCTCCTCTCAGCTGCCCGCACTGTCCTGGCCCCCTGAGGTGACAGGTGGGAACACGTGTGTCTCTCTTCTCAGCTTTGTCATAGCCCTTTCCTCCCTCCCGCGCACATCCAGGCACCTTTCCCTGGCCACTAAGGCCCTTACGGAGGGGGACCCCACCTCTTCGAGGGGCCTCACTCTCACTGGATTTCTGGGAGTCAAGTTTATCATCATCCTTGTTGTCAGTGGCAGTGGGAAAACAGCAGGAGTCACAGTGTGACACACATGTCACACGTCACACGTTTTTGTGAGATTGATGAGCAGAGGGGAGGTGGTTCCTGACCCCAGCACACAGCCGACCGCAGGCCCCAGGCCGACCTCTCCTTCTGCGTGGACCTCAGCGCGCGTGTGTTTCCCTCCCGTGATGGCCCCCACAGCAGACGTATCAGGGCTGCGTGTGAGTCTGAGTGGGTGTCTGTGGTTGCTGTGACCACATTCGTTCCTTTTCTAGATTGGGAGTGTTGTTTATTTAGTTTTTTTATTTTTCGTATTTTTAAATTTTTTTATTGGGGTACGATACACATGACATAAAACTATTTTAACTATGTTAGTGCCCCGTTCAGTGGCACTAAGTGCATTCGCACTGTTGTGTGGCCCTCACCGCTGTCATCTCCAGATCTCGTCCATCTTTCTAAGTGAAACTCTGTCTCCATTACATAACAACTTACCCCCGCCCCCAGCCCCTGGCGCCTACCGTTAGACTCTGTCTCTATGGATGTGGCTCCTCTCGGGGCCTCATGTAAGCGCAGTGTTTGTCCTGGTGTGTTCTGGCTGATTTCAGTAGCGTGCTGTCCTCCAGGCTCGTCCGTGTGGTCGCAGGCGTCAGGAGGTCCTTCCTTCTGAAGGCTGAGTCATGGCTCTCTGTATGGATGTGCAGACGATGCTTTGCTTATCCATCGCTCCATCCACCTGTCCATCCATCCAGGGACACCTGGGCTGCTCCCACCTTTTGCTGTGAACAGGGGGGTTCAGATACCTGTCTGACTCCCCATTTTCATTTCTTTTGGGTGTCATCCCCAGAAGTGGTCGGCTGGATCAATGGTAATTCTGTTCCATTTTCGAGCAGCTGCCATGCTGTTCTCCATGGCAACTGTGCCACTTTACATTCGCTGAGGGGTGTTTTGAGGGCAGGACATGGTCAGCTTGGCCTCGGAAGCCACCTTGCACAGGGACAGTCTCCCTGGCGTGGCCGAGGGGCTGAGACTCGGGCCCTCCCCATCCTCAGTGGACGCTCACTGAGCTCTTGGAGGTGCCCCATGTGGGCCACGCTCCTCCCCACCCCATGCCTTTGCACAGGCTGTTCCCTCTTGGCTGCCTTCCTTCCCCTGTCCCTGCCCCCAGTGCACCAGCGTTTGCTCCATGGGTGCATGTCCTGTTGGCTGTCCCTGACCCCTCACCCCGCTGAGGCACATGGGTGTCCACCTGTCCATGTGCCTCCGTCCACCAGTCACTCCACTGTATGCCCGGCCCAGAATCCTCGGAACCAGTGAGCTCCTGCTGGGCCCTCAGGGTTCGTGACCCAGGGCCACAGCTCCCAGGACGCTGGAAGCGTCTCCATGAGAGCACGGCAGCCTGGAGCTCCCTGAAGCCTGAGCTGGACACACAGCCGTTTTTTGGAAAGACCCAAGGCCACCGTGCAGGGCGCTGTCCCAGGCAGTGAGGTATAAATTTAGCCACACTGATTGGAAAATGTCCTGTACCTTCCTTCCTCCGCTTCCCTTAGCCCTGTGAACGTGAGTCAGAGGGAGGCCATTGTTGTCAAGTCCCCCTCAGAGCACCCCATTGTCTGGTGACCCTGGGATTCCCTGACCCACAGAGCAGACCCAGTGGTGAGAGGGCACGAAGCCCCCTCCACTCCCGGCTCAGCCACAGCCCCTCCCCGTTTTGGTTGGGAGTTTTGCTGCCACACACAGAGAGCGCCTCTTGGCACAACTTTTTAATTGTGTTCAAATAAACACAACATAAAATTTGCCATCTGAGCCATTGCTAAGTGTCCAGTTCTGTGACACTCACACTGTTGTCAACTTTCCCCCATCATCTCCAGGACTTCCCATCTTCCCAAACTGACACTCTGCCCCATTTAACACCGACTCCCCACTCTCTCCTCCCCCAGCCCCTGGCACCGACTATTCTGCTTTCTGTCTCTATGAATCTGACTCCTCCAGGGACCTCATAGGAGTGGAATCACGCAGTGTTTGTCTTTTTGTGACTGGCTTATCTCACAGAGCATAATGTTCTCAAGGTTCCTCCATGTTGTCACATGTGTCACAATGTCCTTCCTTTTTAAGGCTGAATAATATTCCGTTATATGGTTGGACCACATTCTGTTTATCCATCCACCTGTTGACAACCAGTTGGGTTGCGCCCACCTGTGCCTGTTCAGAACAAGGCTGCTGTGAACACAGATGAGCAGATACAGGGTTTTGATTGTAATGTCCCAACAGCAGCTCTGTGCCAGGGGACCTCACACATCCCGTGGCTCTGCCGCGAGCAGGGGCCAGGCGCCAGGCCCAGCCGAGTACTTCACATGTGGTACTTCATTTACCCGTCAGTACAGCGCTGTGAACTGGGTGCTCCTTATGTCCCCCATGCGCAGATGGGGAAACTGAGGCCAGTGAGGTGAAATGATTTGCCTGCGATGCCAGTCTCTGGGCTGCAGCCCTGGGTGGAGGGTTTTCCACATTCAGAACGCATGGCATCACTTCTCGTAGAGCACCCAGTTGGCTGCATGCATACGTTCATCTTCTCGGTCATTCATTTGGCCACCAAACACTGAGCATGCCCGCTCTCCACCCTGCCCTGGGCAGTGCTGAACGAGACGCATCGGGTGCCACCTCTGGGATGGGGGACTGACTCACACAGAGGCAAAGAATAGGCAATCGACCGTCCATGTCTGCCACAGGTGCCAGAGGGGTGCACGTGTGTGTACGTGTGTGCATGCATTGTGGGTGGGCACGTGTGCGCATACATGATGTGCACATGCATTGTGTGTATGTCCTTCACAGAGGCTTGTTTGGTTTTCCTCCTCCAGGAGCCATGTGTGCACGTGTGTGTACGTGTGTGTGTGCAAACACATGAGCATGTTTGCCAATTCTGCTGCAGTTGGGGAAACGGGCCCAGGAGAGGAGAGTGTTTCCTCAGTCGCAAAGCCAGGGGTTCTGAGCCCAGGGTCTGTCTCTGGGATCTTTAAAGGTAACGTGGCAGGTTATGTTCTGTCCTGTTTCCAATGGCATTGTTTTCTTCATCAGTTTTCCCCCCAACGTTTTATTTTGAAAAATTTTAAGCATATAGAAAAGTTGGGGGGAAAAAAGAACAGTTCAATGAACACCTTGTAATACTTTCATCTGGGTGCCTCAAGGATTCACACTTTGTAGCACTTGGCTCTCCCCCCCCCCCTCTCTCTCTCTCATTCTCTCTCTCTCTCTCTCTCTCCATCTGAAAGGTGCGTCCTGACAGCCCCTGAGCAGTTGGCACATGTCTGTACCAGAATTTCACCTGCAGAAAGCACACGGGCCTGTACCCCCCACCCCGGTGTCCTTCACAGAGGCTTATTTGTTTTTCCTCCTTCAGGAGCCATCCTGCCCTGCAATCAGTTATCTTGTCTCTGTGTTTTTCACCTCTTTTATTCTAGAAAGCTCTTCTCACCTTTCCGCTTTTTTCTTTTGTGCCACTGACACTTGTAGAGCCCAGGCCTGTTGTGCTGTGGATTGTCCCACAATCTGCATTGGTCTCTTTGTGAGTGACGGATTCGGGATGAGCATTTTTGGCAAGAGGCTGCCTTGGGACGTGTGTGCCCCTCAGGAGGATTTTCACATGCCATGTGTGCCCCGAGCGGAGATGAGAATTCTTTTTCATTTTTTTCATTTTTTTATTTTTGGGTAATATTAGGGAACAGTGTGTTTTTCCAGGATGTCAGGTTGTTTTTTCAATCTAGTTGTTGGGGGGCTCAGCTCAGCTCCAAGTCAAGTCATTGTTTTCAGTCTAGTTGTGGAGGGCGCAGCTCACTGGCCCATGTGGGACTCAATCCATGACCTTGGTGGTATGAGCACTGTGCTCCAACCACTGAGCAAACCGGCCGCCCAAGTTGAGGATTCTTATCCGTATGTCTTTGCACCCAAGTGCGGAGACCTAGAAGAGCTATTCCTGGAAGTGGAACTGTTAAATGGGAATACTTTATCCAAACAGCTCTCCCCGGTGGCTGCCCCAATTATGCCTTTACCTAAGGGAGGAGCATGACAGTCCCTTGTCCCCGCCCCCTCCTAGCCCAACACAGGACAGTGTCAATCTTTTCAGACTTGCCAAACTGATGGGAAAAGGGCACCTCCCTGCTTTATCTGCCTTCCCGGGTACTAGAGTGCCCGAGAGCAGTTCTCTACATTTCCGGGCCATTGGTGCTGTGAATTTCCTGGTCTCTCCTTTGCTTATTTTTCTGTGGGGATGCTTGTCTGTCTTTATTGACTCAGGAGGCGGATGGGCGTGTAGACTGCATTTGTCAGGCAGGGCAATGAATCACTCTTGATCTGAGCGTGGGGTGGCGTTGCCCATGGGGCCTGGGCGGGGGTGGGAGGCAGTGGGAGGGCAGGGGCCCCGGGAGGTGGTGTGCAGGTGGTGGTTGGGCACAGAGGCAGGCAGTGGCAGGGAGGGGGTCTCTGAATGGGGGTGCAGATTCTCCATCACCTCCCTTATGTCTTTCTCACTGGTTGATTTGCCTTGTGCACCCTGCTTGGGGGGCCCCCATGACCCCACGAATGAAATCAGACAGAATGAGACCCCTTTACCTCTCCACAGCTTCTTCTTGCTCTTGCTCCTCTGGCCTGGGGTCCCCACACCTGCTGGCCCTCTGGAGGGCTGTCCTACCCCCTCCTTTGTTTGTTCTCAGTCTTTGAAGTGCAGCCTTGCTGCCCTGTGCTGCACCCACAGCAGCTGCTCCCCGCTTTCCTCCTCGTTATGCTGATCACAGTCAGCTTGAATGTTACTGTGTTTTCTCGGCTACGTTGTCCCCTGCCAACCTGCCCGTGCCATGTGGGATGAGGCCCAGAGCACCTTGCACCTTGCACGCTGCCCGGGCCAACCTGTCCTCGGCATGGGATGGATGCCCAGCACTGGGCGGCCCGCATTCCTCTGCTGTGTGTATGGGACTTCCGCTGATAAGCCCGACCCTTGCCTTCTGGGGGGTTCCCAGTGCAGCCAGCTCCTTGTGGATACCTTGGGGTCCCCTGCATGTCCTCAACCTTAGGGAGCCCTGGACTCGCTGCTGAAGCCCTAACCCCACTACCTCAGAATGTGGCCCTGTTTGGAAATAAGGTTATTGCAGACATAACTTGTTGAGATGAGGTCATATGGAGTAGGGTGGGCCCTCATCCAATATGACTGGTGTCCTTACGAGAAGAGGAGACAGAGAAGATGGCCATGTGATCCCAGACACAGAGACTGGAGTCACGCAGCTGCAAGGAAAGGAGCTTGGCTTGTGGCTGCCTCACCCCCACCTCTGATTGGGGGTGCACAGTAACAAAGGAGCCAACAGCTGGAAGAAGCAAGGAAGGATCCTCTCCTAGCGGTTTCAGGAGGAGCACGGTCCTGCTGGCACCGTAACTTAGGACTTCTGGCCCCCAGAACTGTGTGAGAATAGATTTCTGTTATTTAAGCCCCCCACTTTGTGCTTCTTCATTATGGAGACAATGGGAAACTAATACAGTCAGGAATTGGGAAAGAAAAATGCCAGTTACCAAGTGCCCACCATATGGCAGGCGAGAGGCCAGACACCTCCACATAGTTCCTCTTATTTAAGTCTCCCTGCAATCCCCATTCTACAGATGAGGAAACTGAGGCTCAGAGAGTTGCAATCTTTGGGCCAAGGTCACACAGCTGCTGAGCAATGGAGCTGGTGGCAAACCCAATTTTGCCTGAGCTGCAGAAGGGGAGCCAGCTGGGTAAGGGCATTGGTGTATGACATGTGGCTCTGATGGGAGATGGGGAGCGGTGAGTGAGAGAGGACGCATGGAGTGAGTATTCTTTTCCGACTGTGAGGTGCCTGGGGGGCTTCCAGGAGGAGGTGTCCAGCACGCAGCTGGTACTGGGGGTTGAAAGCTCAGGAGAGGCTAGGGCTGGGCCTTGGGAATCCTTGCCCAGGGACTGGATATTTCAGATCCTCCAGACCTAAATTTTTATGTCCCTGAAAGAGTGCTGGTGTGTTCCTTCCTTTAAAGTCACCTTGAGATCTCTCCATCTGTCGTAACATTTTCAAGCCCTCGCTCTCATTTGTTTCTCATCTTTGAAGCAGCGTTGGGAAATGAAGTGAGCAGGCATCACTACCAGTAGTATAGTGATTGGTGGGCAGTACAGGCCTGGCAGGGGGTGAAGAGTGAGTTAGAGGGGGCAGCAGGGGCTCTGCTGGGAAAGGTGAGTCAGGAGGGATCTGCGTGTGGGTGGAGCTCTAGGAAGCACTGGGGTGACAGGCCACTTGGGACCACATACCCCCTTTCCTCTCTGGTCAGTGCCCCTCCCCCAGCTCCCTGATAAGCCAGACTGCTCATGGGAGGCAGCCTGCTGTGGGGGCAGCAGGGGGAGGACTGTCCATGAGGCCCGGCGGGACCTCTCCTCCAGGTGGGGTCGTCCTTCCTGGCACCTGTCAGTCCCACCCCCTCACTGTACAGAAAGAGCGCATTTCTGCTTTACTTTAAATCATCATAGTTTTCACTCAGGTCCCCACCCTGGCAGGGGTGCTGGTGTAGGATTAGGACAGAGCTTTCTACACTGCAGGGGGCGACCCATTTGTGGGCACAGAATCAGATTAGTGGGTCACAGCAGTGTTTGTTATGTAAGAGGTGGAATCGAATAGAAAAATAGAGAGCACATCACAAGGAATAAGGGTAAGTACTGTTTGATGGAAAAACTTGTGTTATGTATTTACATATCATAGGAACTGTTGCTACGTGTGGTCGGCTGAAAAATGAGCCCTCCACGGTATATCAGGTCTTTATTTTGGACCCTGTGAGTGCTGTCTTATTTGGAAGAGTCTTTGCAGATGGGGTTAAGGATGTTGAGATGGGGGGATTACCCTGGATTACCCACCTGAGCCCTAAATACAGTCAGATTGTCCTTAGAAGAGGCAGAGGGAGAATACAGACAGACACCCAGGAAAGAAAGCCACTGACCGTGAAGGCAGAGGTGGGGGTGAGGCAGCCACAAGCCAAGGACGCTGTGGCCACCAGAAGCTGCAAGAGGCCAGCACAAATCCTCAGCCTCTGGAGGGAGGCAGGCCTGCTGACACCTTCAGTCCAGCCCCGTGAGACCCATTTTGTATGTCTGGCCTCCAGAACTGGGAGAGAATCCATTTCTGTTGTTTTCAGTGGTACGGTTTGTTACAGCAGCCACGGGAAGCTGATACGCCGTGAAACAAACATCCCCAACGCTGGAGGCATGAATCAGCAGTCAGCCATCCCCGCCTGGGGCCCTCAGACTGGCCGGGGCTCAGCTGACCAGGCTGCCTTGCCGGGGGGGGTCTCTGTGTGGTGGGGCGGCTCGGCTCCATCTCACACCTTCCTCCTGGACCCACAGGCTGGCCCGAGTGGTCTCATACAAAGGCAGAAACACAATAAGGCAGGCTGCAATGCATGAAGCCTAGGCTCGGAATTGGCACGTTGTCACCTCCACCTATGTGCCATTGGCCAAAACCAGCCAGGTGGGCAAACACACGGTTGGTAATGGCACAGGAAGCTACCCTGTCCCCCAGATGAGACGGGCGGGGGGGAGAAGCAGGGAGAGTTTAAAACCCCGTCCACCACAGGCAGGCACACTTGTGTGTGTGGGGCCACCATCCGATGTGATACCGCTGTCTGTGTACCGATGTCGGGACAGTGTGGAAGCCACTGCCTGGGGACAGCCTGGCTCCAAGTGTGTGTCCCCAGTGTCCTTGACTCCAAGGTTTATGGGTTTTCTGGGCCCCGGCTCTGCTTCTCTGTGACTCTTCCTGAGATCAGCAGGAAGGTTCTGGTGGGACAGGCATAGCGACAGCATTTCTGGCCTTACCTCCTCGCCCCACATCCTCAGAGGAAAAGAGGGGCTCACCCTGCAGCATGTGGGAGGGGAGTGGACAGCTTCCCTAAAGCCCAGCCACCCACAGCCCGAGGATGAGCTGTGTTAGTTTCAAGTTAGCGTAAGCCCACTGTGGTCCTGCCTGCTGCTTTCTGATCTCACTGGTGACCTTGGAAACCTCTGCAGCCCAGGCCATGGGGCAAAGGACCCCCTCAGGGCTGGGGGGCCTTTCCTCTCCACAGGTGCCACTGCCCCCTCCAGAACCATGGGGGAGGGCAGGGTGCAGGTACCCCCGCCAGCCCTCAGCCCTGGGAGCCACCTGTCTCTGCTCAGTTTCCTCCTTGAGAAAGTAAGGATGTGATTCCTGCTTGGGCATGAGGCAGTGTATGGGATTGCTGTGTGCTCGGCCGGGGCTGTTGTCATCGTCGCTGGCACCGTTTTCTGCCCCAAGCTGGGCACTGGGCCACAGGGCATAGATAGCAGGAGAAATGAAGGGGAAACTCTTCTCATTTATAAGCAAAGGGGATACTTGGATCACTGCGTCGGATGCCTAATTTGTACCCATTTGTTGGTCCGCTGGGCTGTGGGAGTGGTGCTCCAGGCCACTTCCTGTAGTGACCTGCGGTTACCATCCCCATCTACTGGGTGTGACTCATGAAAGTCAGACTGGGCAGTGGGGCTGCCAGCACCTGCTCCCGACTCCTGAGAGCTGCTGGGGGTGGTGTTTTCTGCTGAGTGCCATCACAGGGGCCACTCAGCCCTCCCAGAGCCGCTCCGAGGGCCGAGTGGTACTGCCCTGGGCTCTTAGCTGCGGCCCCTGGCCCTGGTTAGCTAATGACTGGATTGGCACACGTCATGTGCCCGTGGGTTGTCTGCGGCCATGTGCTGGGTCCAAGGCAGTGCTGCCTACATGATGGCAGGTCACATAACATTTCTATCTCCTGAGATCTTAAAGCCGAAACTAGCAGAAGGGCATCACAGAGAACGGGGACACCTCAGGGACCACGCGGTCAGCCACACTTGAGCAGGAACGCAACGCTGGCTTTCGTGCCCCGGGGCCTCCTCTCCGTCACCTGAGCTTCCCAGGCCTCAGTTTCCCCTCTGGCACATTGGGGCTGTGTAATGGGTTAAGTAGGTCCCCCCAAGTTCACGTCCACCCGGAACCTCTGTGTGTGACCTATTTGGAATAAGGGTCTTTGCAGATGTGGTGAAGATGGTCATGGAGACAAAGTCCTCCTGGGTTAGGGTGGGTCCCAAATCCAGTGCCTACTGACCTGACGAGAGACAGGAAAGGAGACACAGACACAGGGAGAAGCCATGTAGAGACGGAGGCAGAGACTGGCACGCTGCGGCCACAGCCCGGGAACGCCTGGGGCCACCAAGGGCTGGGAGGGGCAGGAAGGAGCCCCCCATGCAGCCTCCAGAGGGGCCCGGCCCTGCTGACACCTTCACTTTAGACTGTGGCCTTCGGGACTGTGAGACGGGAAATGTCTGTTGTTGAAGCCCCAGTGTGTGGGTTGTTGGGCAGCTGCAGGACCCTGGCACAGGCTGTAACCCCCCACACCGAGTTGTTGGGCGGGCGTGAGCTCACTCATGTGGCATCTGGCACGTGTAGGGTAGTGAATGGACCTGGCCCTCCCAGCCCCCTCTCCCCCGCCCCCGCGTGTCTTTTCAAAGCCCCTTTCCCGGATGCCTGGGAAACAGGTGCGCCTTTGGAGCGTGGTGGGAGTCTATTTCAGTGTGATGGGAGGGCGTGTCCATCGGAGCTGGGCGGGCCACAGAGGCTGCCCTACTCGTCCAGCTGCCGCCCGCAGCCTCCACGGCTGCCAGCCCTTGCGAGGAGGCCATGCTCCATGGGGGTGCCCGGAGGAGAGGCGGGTAAGGCCCCAAACTGCCCTTTGTACTAAGACCATCCGGCTGGGGCGGAGGGAGCGTTTTTCTCACTAGAAGTCTTGAGCCCCAGGAATAAGCTCTGGGGGGCTGACATGATAGGATGCCCTCTGTCTACCTGAGCTCTGCTGTTTATGAATATAGTGTCGGCCAGCACCTGTGAGTGCTGACGTGCGCCGGCCTTTGGGACTTTCTCTTATGGATGCTTGATGACAGCCCTGTGGAGTGACCCCATTTTACAGATGAGTAAGCTGAGACTCGAAGAAGGGGAAGTGGCAGGCATCAGAGCCGAGAGCCCCTTGGCTGGGCAGAGTCACTGGGCCCACAGATTCTGCACCAGCCCCTCCTTAGCCCCTTTCCTCCTCCCTCTCTTCCTCCCTCACCACCATTTCCTCTCCCCTTTCCCCCCTCTCTTTCCCCCTCCCCTCCCCCCTGTCCTCCCTCCTTTTCTTTCTCCTTCTTGTTCTTTAAGGCAGTGGTTCTTAACCAGGGCCGATTTTGCTCCCCAGGGACCACGTGGCAAAGTCTGGAGACATTTTTGGTTGTCACAGTTTGGGCAGGGGGTGCTGCGGGCACCTGGCGAGTGGAGACCAGGGAAGCTGCTCAGTGCCCCACAGTGCACAGGCTGGCATCCCAGCAAAGAGCTGCCTGGCCCAAGATGTCAGTTGGGCTAAGGCTGAGAGACCTGCCTTAAGGAATATCATGAGAATGTCAGTTCTCTTGGTGTTGACACCAGGAACAGGGCCCATCAGCTACGTAGGTAAGGAACAATACGTACCTTCTCATCCACTCAAAGCCCACCTGTGGACAGGGTGGCCTGGGTGAGGGTGACAGGAGGCGAAGGCTGGGGGGTGGGCGGTGTTGGGGGACTCGTGGAGAGGTGGCAGGAGGACATGGTGAGGGAGGTGCCCGGGTAGGGAGCCTGGACCCAGAAGCAGAGAGAGTGCGGGTGTGCAGGGGGGCCCTCTGTGAGCCGAGGTGCGCAGCACCGGGCTCCTGGCCTCCACCCTGAAATGTTCCTGACTCTGGTGTCAGGCCTCCATCAGTGCCCGTGGGCGCCTCCTTTGGGGGCAGCCATCGCAGAGCTTTCCTCTTGCTGGTGTCCTCCTCTCTAGCTCACCGGGTCTCTCCAGATGTGGGGACCAGGATGCCTGGCCCACATCTCCCTGTCAGCGCCTCACACTCCAGGGTTTTTCCTGACAGGAGCAGCTCTGGGCTGAGATGGTGGCAATGTCTGTGTTCTGTGCAGGGGCCTCAAGGACCCCACCAGTAAATGGGGGGGATTATGGTTCCTCCACCCCAGGTGTTGTAAGCGTAGCAGACACTCCATATTTATTTCCTGAAGCAAGTAGCTGGGGCTCCCCCAGGCCGGCCTGACCGGCCCTGTGTGGGCTTCTGTCTCCTGGCCTTTGAGCACCAGTTAGCTTGAGCTCAGGTGACTTCCCCCTGGCCTGGTTGGTATACTGGATTGTTCTGGAAGTTCCAGCGGATTCCAGGAGCTGAGGCATGTGATGATGCCTGTTTCCCAGATGGAATTTCCACGCCGGAGGTCGGGCGGGTCTCTGCGCTCAGCTGAGTACACAGTGTCTTTCACACCCACTGTGCTTTCCCCAGACCATCGCCAAGAACCGACGGGAAGGAGCACACGCCAGTAATGTGATAGAGAGCACAAACCACTGCAATGAGCACTGTGGTTCCCGAGTCACAGGTGAGAACCGGCATCTTGTGACACAAACAGCAGGAAAGGAAATGTGATTCTGTTTATGTGAAGATAGTAAGAGCTGAAACCAGCCAGACAAAACAATACTACTCTTAGAAGGAAACAGGGACCAATCTGTGCGACCTTGGACTGCGCAGTGGGTTCTTAGATGTGACACCTAGAACACGAGCAACAGAAGAAAACGGAGAAAGTAGATTTCATCAGATGTAAACTTTTATGCTGCAAGGAACATTGTAAAGAAAATGAAACACAATGGGAGAGAGTATTTGTGAAGCATTTGATGAGGGACTTGTATCTAGAGTATATACACAGCTCTTATAAATCAGCCATTAAAAAATTAAATGGAGGCGGCTGGATGGCTCAGTTGGTTAGAGCGCGAGCTCTGAACAACAAGGTTGCCGGTTCAATCCCCAAATGGGATCGTGGGCTGCGCCCCCTGGAACTAAGGAGTGAAAACGGCGACTGGACTTGGAGCTGAACTACATTGAAAGACAATGACTTGGGGCTGATGGGCCCTGGAGAAACACACTGTTCCCCAATATTCCCCAATAAAACTTAAAAAAAATAGTTTAAAAAAATTAAGTGGACAAAGGATCTGAGTAGACATTTCTCCAAAGAAAACATGCAAATGGCCAACAGGTGCATGAAAAGGTGCTCAGCCTCACTAATCACCGGAGACATGCATGTCAAGCCACACTGAGATGCCACCTCTCACCCACTGGGACGGCCGTGTTCAACAATACAAACAATGACCAGTGTGGACAAGGGCATGGAGAAACTGGACCCTCCTGCATCGCTGCCGGTGGGACTGTCCCGTGGTGCAGCCACTTAGGAGAAAATCAGGCGGTTAAGCAGTGACCATACAGCCCAGCAGTTCACCCCTAGGTATGTACCCAGAAGGCAGACATGGCCATGCAGCAGGGCTCATGCACGAATGGTCACAGCAGCTTGTTCACAGCCCCAAAGTGGAAACAATCTCCAGTGCTTCCACGGATTAGTGGGCACACGGGGGGTGTTCACACAATGGAATATTACGCAGCCATAGAAAGGAACAAAACACCTGCTACAATGTGGATGAACCTTGAAAACATGATGCTAAAAGAAACCAGACGCAAAAGACCACATCTGAGGTCTGACAATTAAATTCGCAAACCATTACAACAATGTTGCTCATCTTTTTTGATATCAGAGGGCTTATTCATTATGAATTTGTACCAACTGGACAAAAAGTTAACCAAGTTTACTATTTGCAAGTGCTGAAAAGGCTGTGTGAAAAAGTTAGACGACCTGACCTTTTCACCACCAATTCCTGGCTCTTGCATCACGACAATGCACCAGCTCACACGGCACTGTCTGCGAGGGAGTTTTTAGCCAGTGAACAAATAAATGTATTGGAACACCCTCCCTACTCACCTGGTCTGGCCCCCAACGACTTCTGTCTTTACGCAAAGATACAAGAAATATTGAAAGGAAGACATTTGGATGACATTCAGGACATCAAGGGTAATACGACAACAGCTCTGACGGCCATTCCAGAAAAGGAGTTCCAACATTGCTCTGAAGGGTGGACTAGGCGCTGGCGTGGGTGCACAGCTTCCCAAGGGGAGGACTTGGAAGGTGACCATGGTGATATTCAGCAGTGAGGTGTGTAGCACTTTTTCTAGGATGAGTTCACAAAATTAATTGTCTGACCTCATACACTAAAAACCTCTGAACTGTGTGTTTTAAATAGGTGAGTTGTATGGCATGTGAACTATATCTCAATATAATTCACATTTAAAAAAAAACCATACACTGAGCCCCATCTGCAGAGCTGTAAAATGGTCAAGACAGGATTGTTCCCAATTGTGCTGAAGAAAGGATCCTCTCCTAGCGGTTTCAGGGGGATAATTGCACTAAAAGTGACAGGTACACAGCAGGATCTGGACACCCTCCCGGGTAATATGATAGGAGAAGGGGGGGGCTGTGACCTCTCAGACCCTCTGTGGCCATCCTGGCTGGATTCAAAGATAAGGGCCTTGCTGGGCTGTTTGCACTTGCTGGTGGCGCCCAGTGGCCCCCATCCAGGCGGGTAATGTGTCTAGGCCGATGCTACGGCCCCATCTTCAGAGACCTGAGCAGGAAGGGGGTGGCTGGTGACTCGGAGCCGGCCATGCACACTTGGGGGCATGACGGCAGGTCCCCCAGCCTGCCCGGCTCCCACTCAAGGGGTGTCCCCTGTGAGACACCTTGGGGGAGTGAGGCGTCCTGGTGGAATTAGCTCAGCCCTTGTGGACCCTCGTGGTGGGAGGTGACAATGGGCTTGGGATCTTGCAGCCTGGGAGCAAATCCCAGCTGGGCTATTTGGCCATTTCCAGCTCTGTGACCTGGGCTGTTGACGGAAATCGCCAAGTGCAGTGCCTGGCACAGCCCCGGCACAGGAACCGAAAGATGATGCCGCTGGGATTGTCGTCGCCCTGCCCGTGCACCGTATGGTCCTTGAGTCACCAGATGAGTTTCCTGTTTCCCATTAGATTTAAGGAACACTTATTGGGCATCTGCTGTGTGCTGCGCTCTGGGCATGTGTTAAGACCCAGACGAGGTCACTTGTTGGTTCAGCGGTAGCCGCCCTGGCCCGTGGCAGCGCGACATGGGGACACGCACTGCCTGGGGGCCCTGGGCAGAGCTCTGGCCCTGGCCAGCCGCGGACCTGCCGGCCGCTGGCCGTTTCCTGTGCGTGTCGGGCTGCGGGGGCCCAGGTGCCCGCCAAGCCCTGCTCTTCCGGAGTGCCACCCGCGAGGTGCTCAGCTGCCGCTCCGGCCAGGGGGAGCTGCTCCTCGGGGGGGAGATGACACAGCGCGGGGAAGTGGGCGGCGAGGGCGCCTGGACCAGCGGCTTGGAGCTAGAAGAGTCCCGGGGATGGCAGGCGAGGCCGAGGGGAGCCGGGCGCCCCCGTGGAGCCGAGCTTCCGCGGAGCTGCTCCCGGCCACACGGCCACACGCGTCCCCGCCGCTGCCTCTGGAAGGAGCCCCCGCCCTGTGCCGGCCCCGCCCGGCACCGTCTCCCCAGCCTCGGAAGGCCCTTCGCTGGGCGGCCGGTGGCTCGGCTGGGGAGCGCGGGCTCCGAACACAGGGCTGCGGGTTCAGGTCCCGCGGGGCCGTCGCTGCGCCCGGAGTTGAGGCCTCAGTGCGATGGGCGCTCGGCGTGGGCTGTTCCCACCTCTGTCCCCCGTCTCCACCGTCGGTGCGAGCCCCTGGGGACGGGGACTGCCTGCTGCGCCGGCCGCTCAGGATGGAGCACGTGCTGGACTCGCGGCGCCCGGCCACGCGGAGGGGGCGCCCGGGCGCAGCTCCCGGTCCCGGTCACAGTGAGCGGCCGGCCCTCAGTAGGTTGGGCGGTGGGCGCGCGTGCGACGGGTGCCTTCTCCCCACGCGTGGCAGAGCAGCCGGGGCGGCGCGGGCCTGGACCCGACGGGCCCTGTGCAGGGTCCTCCGGGCGGGGCGTCGGGCAGAGCAGCGGCTGCCGAGACGCCTGTGCCGGACGCGGTGCCAGCCTCGGGGACGCTCGGGGACCTGCGGTGCTTCAGGACGGAGCCGGCCGCCGCTCTGCCCCAGGACCGGGCCTCGGGACACACGCTTCTCGGAGCTGGCTGCGGGCCCCGGGGGCTTCCAGGCCAGGGGAGGCGGCAGGCCCGTGGGCAGGCGTCCCCGTCGTGCCAGGGTCGGTGGCGGTGAGCACCTACGTGTGCTTGCTGCTGTCCGGGAGACGCCCGGGTTCCGCCCACCACCTCCTCCTGGACGCCCTCCTTGACTGCGCACCGGAGCATCTCCTTCTGCGCCTGCCCGCAGCCCTGGGCTTACCTCTGTAGTTATCCGGCCTCGGACGCACCTGAGCTGGGGCCCCAGCCGAACCCTCACCCACCTGCGAGCCTCAGTGTCCTCATGTGACATGGGGGTGTGGTCTGGACCAAACCAGAGAATGTACGGGGCCAGGACTGGGTCAGTTGTCCCTGTGAAATCGCCCGGGCTGACACATTCTACGCACATAGTAGGTCCTCAGACACTTGCTGGGTGAATGAATGAATGAACCAGCAAACAACAGCAATAAGAATAGCTTCCTGATTTCAGTATCTGGCGTTCAGTGGACTTTGGCCATGTGCCTTGCAGCTTTGCCGTCAGAAGGAAGTCCTCATGACCTGCAGCCACCTCCCACAGCGCAGGGCGGCACGAGGGGTCGGGCAGATACCTGTCTGGAGCAGGTAGGGTCCCCGGTGTTACCTGCATGGACTGGGTCCTGTGGAGCAGCACGGAGGCAGCGCAGGCACGCGTTCCAGGTGGCAGCACAGTGCCTTCCAGGTCTGATGACTGGTAACCACACGGGGCTTCTGGTTGTGGCGGCTGCATGAAGGTGGGAAATTGCCACCATCAGGCCTATGTCAACACAGTACCACGAAGTGGTGACCAGACTGGAAGTGCGCTCCCCCAGCTTGTGGCGCAGAGGACTTCAACGTCTGAGTTATCAGAGTAAAGAAGCCAACAAGCCCAGTGACACCCGCCAATATTCAGGAGGTCCATCCGCCAGAAGGGGCGACGGCACTGAGAGCTGATGTCAGCATTAGCAGTGGCGTTTGTGCGGTTCAGCTGCCGTTCCTGCTCCCCAAGCCAAGGGCCAGTGAGGCTCGGGGCATCA
This sequence comes from Rhinolophus hipposideros, assembly GCF_964194185.1. NCBI lineage: Eukaryota > Metazoa > Chordata > Mammalia > Chiroptera > Rhinolophidae > Rhinolophus > Rhinolophus hipposideros. The sequence goes on along the minus strand of NC_138047.1, from coordinate 108,390,646 downwards.
GGAGGAATGGAGCCTAGCTGGGACAGGTGCTGGGGTGCAGGGGACCTCCCCCACCTACCCAGACGTTACCATCGGTCCATCTCTGGAGGGGCAGCCTCACCACCTCCAGTCCCCGTCACGCTGCCTGCCTCCTGCACCCCCACAACACAGCAGGCACCTGATCTGCACAAGGGTCCTGCCTGTGACAGTACTTGTCCCCGTTTTATAAAGGAGGAAACCGAGTCTCCTGGAGAGCATGTGAGCTGCCCAAGGGCAGCTGGGGAGGGCATAGCTGGGATCAGCACCGACTGTCCCCCTTCCCACTCGCCCTCCCTGCCATCCCACTGAGCTGAGCCCACGTGTGAAGGCCGAGCTCAGGCAATCCACTGAGGCAACCGCATGAGTGACGTGTGGCCCTCTGGGAACTCCAGGTCCCCTTCCTCACAGCCCCCGCCCCAAGTTGCTGGTCTGCCTCTGAGACCCCGACAGGACTGAGCCAGCAGCTGAGGCTCATACCTTCCAGGCACTGCACCAGGTGCTCTTTACTCCCTTGGGTTCTAAACAGAGCCTCCTGAGAGCAAGCTCCAATACACAGATGTGAAGACTGAGGCTTCTCAGCATTTAGTCAGCTCTCCGAGGTCACATAGCTGTCCCTGGAGATGATGGGTCCCAACCCAGCCTTGCTGGCTGTGTCCCAGCTCCTCGCAGCACACAGCTCCTCCAGGCCCCATTCCTGGTGGCAAAGGAGAATCTGTCCCACCTGGATGGGTTGTAGGAGAGGGACCTCAGCGATTTCCGGTTAGCTGGCCCTCCCAACACCGAGCAAGCCGCATCCCTCCCTCATGAGAGCGAGCCTTAGGGGTCCACTTTCCCAGTCATAATTCTTTTGATTCCCAGTGGGGTTCACTGTGCTGCGGTTTCATTATCACGGGCGGGACTAAATAGTCACAACAGCCCTTGTGTGATTGATTCTTACCACTTGAGTTTGTTTTGTGTTATTATCACAGTTAGGGACTCGTCAAACCAAATGTTGGAGCCAATCTTGAAATTGTAGTGAAACAAACCTGCCGCCTGTGGTTAGGTCTGGGAATGTGGTCGTTCTGTTTCTCTGTCTTTTAGACATTTTAACAGACTCTATTCTCAGAGCAGTTTTTAGCCGACAGAAACATTGAACAGAAAGCAGAGAGGGCCCATCCATGTATGACCCACCCCAAACCCCTGCTGTTAACGTCCCGCATTGGTTCCGTTTGGTGTGGTACTTGAGTTGCAACTGATGAACCCATTTTGCTACATGGGTATGATCTGAGTCCATAGTGTACATGAGGGTCACTTGCGGGTTTGGACAAGTGTGTAACGCCGTGAATCCTTCAGTACGGTGTCGTACAGACCGGTGTCACTGCCCTGAAAGCCCTCCGTGCTCCACCTCTTCATCCCGGCCTGTTCCCCACTCCCTGGCAACCGCTGAAGTTCTCCCTGTCTCCGTGGTTTTGCCTTTTCCGGAATGTCAGGTAGTTGGCACCACACAGCGTGTAGCCTTTGCAGATTGGCTTCTTCACTTAGTCACATGCCTGTAAGTGTCCTCCACGTCTTCTCATCGTTTGATTTCTTTCTGTAACATTCGCACACCAGACATGAATTGTGGCCAGAACAGCCCCACCCCTGACTTGGGGCCACGTGGAGAAAACCCTGGGCGTTGCCAGGCATGGGTCGGGTCCTGATGTATTTCTTGCCGCGTACTGTGGCCGTGTACTGTGGCCGTGTACTGGCCGGGCCACCTGTCCCAGCCTCAGGTCGCTCAGCAGCAGCAATGACAGCACTTGTTTGCTGGCTGCTGTGAGGAGCGGTACCCTTTGCGAAGCCCCCGCACGCATGGTTGACTTACAGGGAAGGGCCTCTCCTCGCAGTTGGGCAGCTGCAGGAGGAACGAGTCCATCTTGGGGTGAAAGTCCCACGCCATAAATCCACCAGATTCACAGACGTGATCCCAGGGCCGAGCGGGCCGATGGGGACGTGGGCCGGAGGGGACACCTGTGGGCCGGAGGGGACACCTGTGGAGGCGGTACCTGCATGAAGACAGGTGTCTGCTGTCCAGGTGCAGTGTCTACTTCCTACCACAGGAGGGCAGCACCACGGCTCTCACCTGTGCCCAGAGGCCCCAGGAGCCTGTAGATGCTCCCGGTGGGGGGAGGGGGGTCCTCCCAGCCAAACCATGGCTTAAAGCAGCTTCCCCCCCACAACCCAAAATACCTCCCGTAACCAGGAAACTGGTGACGTCAGTCCGTGAGGTCTTGTCAACGAGGAGAGCTGTTGTGTACCGAGCACTCAGGGTTTGCTGGCCCCTTTCTGCCCATGGTCCTCGCAGGTCCTGGGGCAGGTGATGGGGGTAGAGGGCTGATGGCGGAAGGACAGACAGACGGAGTCTGGGAGTTCCGGGTCTAGCACGTAGGAGGTGAGGCGGGGCGGTCGGTACCCAGGCCATCTGGGCCTGCAGCCGCGTGCCCCAGGGCTCTGACACGGCCCCAGCGTGGGTGGGCTGTTCCCGCACGCTGGATCAGGGCCACTTCCAGCAGCACAAAACCGCGCCTTGTCTACGTGTGGAGAGTGTCCTTCGTATGCCTCACGGGTGAGGCGGTAAGAGTGTTGGCAATCTGTGTACCCCCATCTCCATTTGACCTTGGACGTCACCAGGGTGACTTAGTGGCCTGCTAGCCCCACGTGAGCCCTGGGCGGCCAGGGCGTGAGCTGGCACTCGCTGTCTGAGGTGCCAGTGGCTCGCTCTGCACGGGGAATTTTAAATTCACGCCCAGGAAATCCTCACTTTCTGCCGGCCTCCTCCCATCCATTTTGTTAAATAATTGATGAGGCAGTTTCTGCCATTCCATAGGAAAAAGGAGCGTGGGGCAAGCCTGCTGTTGACATTCAGCTCAGAGCTGGAAATGCCACCATGGCTCCGGGACCGCAGACAGCTCACGAGCCCTCGCCCATCTCTGCACTGTCTGGTCTGCTGGTTAGTTTCCTGACTTTTCTGGAAATGTGAGGCCGGTGTTGCCACTGGGCCCAGGGTGCTGCTCGCCTTCCTGCACCTGCTTCTCCAGGCAGTGTAGCCTCTCGTCCCGATAGCTGGCACCCCCCTACCCATGGGTTATGCAGAGCCCTCCTCCTCGGAAGGCCTGCTGTCCCCAGCGTGGCCCGGGGCCCTCCTTCGTGCCACCCCCCCGGGGCGGGGAGTGCAGAAGAGGAGAGGAGCCCTGCTCCGGCCAGACTGGGGGCTGTCAGGAGGTGGGCTTCTCGGGATCGGGGCAGGTCGGCAACTGGATGGAGACATGTCCTCTGTCTGAGATCCACCTCGTTTTTTACAACAGGGATGAGCAGACTTTCCAGGCTTGGTGCTCGACCTATGCTAGTGTTAAGCAATTGTGGGAGAGAGAGAGAATACACGTAACTGTCACGTGACGTGTGGCAGCTGCTTTCTGGGCCCGCCCCCTCCCCTGTGCCCCCTAGAGTTCCAAGGCATCAGCCAGGGGGGCAGCCCACCTACACTACAGACTTCCCACCTCAGGCGCCCGCAGCTCCCCTGGCTGCTGTGCCTTGGGCCTCTGCTAAACCCTCAGACTCACTCAGCCCAGACACCGGGCAGCCCAGAAATGGGGGGATGCGGTGACCCCACCCAGGAGATAGGAGGTGCCCCAGGCTCCTTCCTTCTGAGTGGCGATCTAGGTATGTTTCCCACGATTCTCTGGAGGGCCCCCAAGGGGCTGACCCAGTTGCCTACAGCAGTGACCAGCTTAGTGACAACCTGTCAGTGGCTCTTGCCTTCCCTGCCTCGTCTCCCACCCCCACCTCTTTCCTGCCACCGGGACTGCCCGATACCCTACCGCACCTGTGCTTGTCTCAGCCTCAGGCCGGGGGGCCCCGACCAACACTGGAGGGTGGAGTTAGAAGGTGTGGAACTAAGTGGAGACCCGCGCACGAGAAGGCAAAGACCCTCCCTCAACCCCCACAACCCCCCACACACGAGAAGCCAAAGTCTGTTTACTCAGAACCCGCCGTAGTGGGGTCGGCCACCATCACTTGCGTTTGGCCGAGACCCCAAGGCAGGCAGAGGGGTGGGAGAGCTTCCTAGTGGAGAAAAGGGGGCTCGGGTGTCCTGATGGGGGCTGGGGGAGGCTGGGGGGCTTCTAGAAGGCGGCGTCCCAGGTGACAGGCTAGGGGAGCAGGTGTGGCTGTCTTGGGTCGGTCCTGAGTGGAAAGTGGGTCCAGCCTGCTGGTAACCTGGCTCGGGCTGCACTCTGCCCGGCTGGCCTCCGTGCCAGCCTGCAACTCCGCCATCCAACTACCAGCTCTTCCTCACGTTTCGAGTGACTCCTCTGGGACACAGCTGGTCCCCAGCCCCAGGGCTTCCCCTGGCCCCGGCTCTGTCACTTGGGTGTGACTATTGCTCACCGCTGTCCCACTGCTGGGCTGGAGCTCCTGGAGGAGCAGGCCTGCGGGGCCGTGTCCTGCACGCTGGCCTCTGAAGGCGCCCTTGGAGGAAGTGGTGAGGAGCCGACGGCCCCGCCCAGACCCCAGGAGCCCCCCGTTGGGCCCCTAACTGTCCACCCTGACCTGCCTCTGTGGGTCTCTAGCGCCCTGTAAACACCCTAACCTGTGTCTGGCTTCAGGCGGGACAGCACCAATAGTCAGGTCAGTGTCCCCAGGACGCAGAGGGAACATGGCGGCCACAGGAGCGGGTTAGTTAGTGTGCGAGCAGAGGAGAGGACTCTAGTTCTCCTGGCTCAGAAGCGGGGGGGGTGGGCAGCTCTGAACCCTGGAGGGCCAAGGTCATGCCAGGTCAAGGCAGCAGGGGACCCGGCCACTCCGGTGATCGCATCCCTGCAGGTGTGCTCACAAGCATGGGGACAGGTCTGCCCTCTGGGGGCTGACCAATGGCCTCTTGCGTTAGCCGATTCCTATTGGTGTCCAAGGAGAAGGAGAAGACGAGTCTGTCCCCTGACAGCCTACCGGACAGACTGTGCTGGGGGGTGGGCCCCGTGTCCTCACCCCGCTGCTGCTCCGCTCCCCCTGTGCCTGGCCCGTGCACCCTCGAACGCCGCCTCTAATGCCGCTCCTTTTTCCGACAGTGTCAGAGGCCCAGGCCGCTCACCGCCCCCTGGAGAAGCCGCCCAGCACAGCCATCCTGTGTAACACCTGCGGAAATGTGTGCAAGGGTGAGGTGCTGCGGGTCCAGGACAAGTACTTCCACATCAAGTGCTTTGTCTGCAAAGGTGAGCGAGCGTCTCTGGCCGGTGCCCTGGCTGCAGTGGCCACAGGGACAGCTGGGCCTGCAGCTGCGGTTCTGGGCCCACAGAGTGTCTCCTGGGATCTTGGGTGTTCGGAAGTCATCAGAGTCCAGAATCTTCACACAGCAGTGTGATCATTTCAGTGTGGCCTGCGTCACTTACGGGGGTGATAGAGGAATCTGGCCAAGTGGGGAGGGTCAGGACAGGGGCCAGGTCCCCAGGAGAGTCCTTGTACAACTGCATGCAGCATTCCCGGATTCAGGTCCAGTGGCCACAGCAGGGTGGCTACCTGGGCCCCAGAGCCAGAGGGCACATGGTCCTTGTGGGCGGCATGACCCCACCAGTGTCGGGGCACAAACTGCCCGGGGCCGCACGGAAACCCCACTGGAGTAGTGAGAGAACATTACTGTGTGTTCCAAATGAAAATTGTCTTAATTTTCTCTGATTGTAAAAAATAACGTAAATAGTACACTAAACTCAAATAATGCCGAAAAGACGAAAAGAAACGAAAGCCTGAAACCCTGAGACCTTCATGTATCTGAGCCGGCCTTTGCTGCAGGCTCCCTTCCCCTTCCCGTCCTCCCTGCACTGACGTGAACGCATATCAATTGTGTAGAAATGGTTCCGTGTAGTTGCATTTAGTTTCCAAAAAATATTTGAAAAATAGCATTTGGGGGACGGGATAAGCAAACCCAACCAACTGGGCACAGACCCAAAGGATTTACGGTTCTAAAGGGCTTGCGTTAATGGGACTGCAAACACCATTAACCTCTCTGCAGTGAGCAGTGTGGTCACGCCCGCTTTCCTAGGTTTGAGAGGATGTCCTCCTCGGCTGTCACGGTGCATGCAGCGTTAGCCATCATGAACCTCACATAGTCTAGGAGCGATGAGGGTTTGCTTTCGGGGGGCAAACAAAACTGGGAAATGTGCCACATACACGTACAGGTAATGGAGTGACGTGATTTTTGTGGATGTTGCGCAGCCCTGTTCAGTCATCTCAGGCTACATTCACTCGCTGCACAGAGGATCCCAGGAGGCCCTACTGTGCGCCGGGCCGAGCGGAGGCTCTTGAAAGCGCTAAAGCATAAAAAGGCACCAGCTTAACTTTGACTGGTGAGGCCTGGGGAGGGAATCAGTGTATTAGCTGAGGTAGGCATGCAACACAACTTGGAAAGTTCGCTTTTAGTAATAAAACCATGTGCTGGGAGGGGGGCACAGGAAGGTTCCGGAAGCTTCCAGAGAGGGCATCACAGAGGAGGTGGTGTTTGGGTCTAACTTGGAGAGAGGAGAAACCAACCAGTCACAGGGGAGCCAGGCGGGTCCAGGTGGCAGAGGCAGTGTGTGCGGCGTGGAGTGTGGGCAGCCTGGACCTGTGGGGAGGGTCAGTGGTTTGCTGAGTGCAGCCGAGCAGCCGGGAGAGGAGGCTGGGGCCCCAGACTCGTCCCTGTGCCAGCAGCCGCACGAGGGACGTGTGACTGTCCCCTTGAGAGAGGGCAGCTGAGGCTGGGAGATGTAGGAGCCTGTCCAGGCCTTGATTCCAGGCCTGCCCGTGGCCGCCATACAAGGGGCTTCATCCTGGGGGTTCTGTGGGGCCGCCTCCGGGGGCAGAGTGAGGGAGCAGGTAAGCGCCCGCCCCCAGAGGACCTCTGCCTACAGCCCCATCATTGTCACGGGCTCTGTGTGAAGACTGTGTGAGAGGCCTGTAGTTTGAAAAGAAAACTTGAGAACCATTGGCCACAACTCTGCTGCTTTGCAGGGAGGATCCAGAGAGGCCCTGAAGCCTCCTTGCCCTGCAGGGGGTCAGAGTGCAAAGGGGAGATATGGGGGAGGGGTGGGCAGGGCCGTGGCTTAGGGAGATGTAGGAGCACCACCAGCCTGCCTCCCCCTGGACCCATGGGGGCTGCGCCATTCCTGGCAGGGGTGGGCATACCCTGGGGGCCAACCCCACAGAGGTGCTGTGGCTCCATCTGTGGGCATGGGTGGCTCTCGGGGACGTCACTGTGAGTGACTTACTTGACACCCCCTGAATCACCCGCATTCCAGGTTTCCCCTGCTTATCCACAGCCTGGCTCAGCCCCCAGTGAATTCACCTGGCCGCCCAGGTGCCCCGTTACCCCAGCTGGACAAAGGCTGCCAGAGTCCTAGCAGTGGGGTCCAGGGCAACCCCAGGATGGTGGCTTGGGGACTGTTTGGAGAGACGAGGTGAGGGGCATGTCTGTGGCACTTCCTGGGAAGCGTCGCTTTCTGGGGAGGAATGGAGCTGCCCCCGGTGGTGCTGGGGGCATGCCGTGCCGTAAGCATTTCCGTGGACAGGAGCTCAGTCCAGCTGCCTGCGCCCATGGCGCTGCATTCGCCACCTTCGGCTCCAGAATTCAGGGGACGCGTCCGTGCGAGGGAGATCTTTCCTTGGAAAAGGTGACCGCCACCCTGGTCGGTGTCCCCGCCCTGCCTGAAGCTTGTCTTGCGTTTCATCAGAGCTTCCCAGTCCATCATGGAGTTGGTCTGGCTTAATTATCTCTACTCTCCGGAAGAAGCATTTGCTACATTACTGAAAAGCAAAATCCATTAGGTTGCTCTTTTAAAGCTCACCTTAAAACGCAGAGGGGACGTGCCCACTGTATTTAAAAGGATAGTCTAAGCGCAGACCTTAGGATTGCAATACAAGGATTAGACTCCTGGAACCCAGCCTATCACCTGAATTGACCCTCGGGGTTTGGTAGGAGGTGGGAACGGGGCCTCCACACTGTGCAGCCCCTCCCCGCCGTGTCACGGGGGCAGGCCACTGTCCTCTGAGGTGTGTGTCTCCTTCCCCTGCGGAAGAATGGCAGCAGAGCAGCTGAGATTTCCTGAAAGACTAAAAAGCTGTGTTTGTTTAAGCATGAGAATTACAGTCTTGCTGGATTGGTCTTTTATCCAGGCTCTCATAACCATGCAAAGCCCATGAATCACTGAGGGTGCCTTTGGGTGAGTAAAAAGAACACACAAGTCATAGTGTCCTAAGCAGCATGGAGACTGAACACCTCAACGCAGCCTGGAGGGAGCCCCTCACACCCAGAGGTGGTTAGTTTAATGACTCAAGGTCATCAAAGACCCACGTTCCTCCTCCCCTTCCCCACCCCTGCTGTGCCCGCTCCTCCCTCGTCCTGCTGCTGTAGCACCAAGCATCACACCCTCACAGGGGGCACTCAGCCCTGGGGCGGGGGCGGGGGCGACGTGCACGGACACGGGGACCCTCCCCTCGCACACTGCGCCCTGTGATCAGGGAGGAGAACCCTGTCCCTGAGCTCCCCCACGGACTTCCAGTGATTCATTGACCAGAACTGGGTCACACATCACCCCCACCGGCAAAATGAGTGGAGGGAGGCGACTGACGGCAGTCATGTCCCTGCCTGGTGGGGGTGTCTCCAGTGGAACCAAAGCGGGGTCAGAAGACAACCGAGCCACTGTCAAATTCTGATTGGAGAGGTCCCAGTGTGCCGGGTTCCTGCCACCTCGGCACTGGTTCGATGTGCCTCGGTTTACCTGGGGACGCCATGAAAGCATGACGTAATTATCCTTCCCTTGCAGCTGCCCCAAGCTCAGGCTCTGAGGCCCTAAGGTCTGGGTTCAGATCCCACCTTTGCCACCCTCGGCTCAGTCGATATTAGACATGTTTCTTAACCTCGCTTGCCAGTCAACAATTATTTATTGGGCACCTACTATGTGCAGGGTGTTCTGGCTGCTTGAGACGCATCCACGAACAAAACAGACATTCTTGTCTGTGTGGAGGTCATGTCGTAGGGCGATAGATGACACACACCGGCCAGAATAAATAAGTGCATTTTGTTATGTGCTAGAAAGCGGAGTGCTAGGGAAGGGAAGAAGAGGAACGAGACAAAGGTGGGGCTGGGAGGTACTATTTTAAATTGGGTAGTCAGGGAAGGCTTCCCGGAGGAGTGACCTTTGAGTGAAGACTTGAGGGAGGGAAGGAGAGAGCGCAGCAGTGGGTTGGAGCACATCCAGGATGATGGGAAGAGCTGAGGAAACAGGAGGGAGGGATGGCTGCGTGTCCAGGGAGGAGAGCCCACCAGCCCTTCCTGTAACGTGGTAGTGGCAGACGGAGACTGCTCTGGCCAGCGTGGAGGGCGCGACAAGGGAAGGGTATGAAATTCCTGCATACTCACCTTTCGGGGCATTCCCAGGGCATTTACGGGAGACCCACCAAGGGCTTCCACACCAAAGGAAAGCTCCAGCCGGATGTACCTCCTCCTCCTCCGGCCCAGAGCACATGTCGTCCTCCACAGCTGGACCCACGCAGGGTGCGACAGGAACCAGGGATCACGTGGCAGAGTTATGGAAACTCACGGCGGAAAGGACTCTCTGATGACACGCCTGTTATTCCAGATGGAGAGTCTGAGGCAGAGGTCAGGCGAGTCCTGGGCCGCTGGCTCCCAGGCAGGGCGCACAAACCTCTAGTCCTCGGCTTTGCTGTGTCGTAATGCTAGTTGCCGTCCCCTCCCTCACGCACCAGTGCAGAGAAGCATGGGGCGAGCGGGAGAATGTGTCACCTGACCACCCGGTGGTTTTCTGGTTTTCAGCCCTCCAAGCTCATCTGTGCGCCAGTCTTTTTAAATTTGAACTCATGCTGTGTCCATACGTCTGTACCCTGAATTATTCACTTAAAGGACTGTGGAACCCTTTCCCCATCAGATAAGCTCTTCAAATCTATTTCTACATCTGCCCACAGACCTCCAAATGCAAGGCCCGTCATGAACTTGGCCATCCCTCTGCTGTCGGACGTTCACATGGGTTCCAGCCCGGCACACCTGGCTAGTGGGTTTCCTACACCTCATCTCTGATTTCTTATGACAACAAGGCAAGATGGGTATGGTGAACCCATTTTACAGATGAGGACTCTAAGGTTCAGAGAGGTTCAGTGGCTTTCCACGGTCACACAGCGGGGAAAGGCAGGACTGAGGACTCTGCCCCACAGCCTGTTTGCAATGGCCAGTGATCGTTTACCTGACAGTGTACTGTTTGCAGCCGACACCGACAGCTCAATGTCTGGGTCTTCCTGCTCATTTCCTCTGCACAGAGTCCCCGGAGAGCGACTGCTGGTCAAAGGCTGGGAGCGGTGTGAACGGCCTTCAGAGTCAGTGCCAAATGGTATTCCAGACGTGTTTTCCCACTACTGCCCGCCCCTCCGGACCATTTCTCATAAATGACCACAGTGAATGCCAGGGACCGACACTCAGGGTCACCTACGGCTGCTTCACACTCGTATTAGTCGTGGCTAATCCGATGGGCAAAGTAGAATGTAATAACATATTGTCTTGATTAGGCATTTTAAAATTATCCTTGACTTTGGACTCTTTATTTTTAGCGGCAGAGGTCTGGGTTCGTCCGTCTGGCCCGGACCCCAGCGTGCTTGGGCGGCCACAGTCCCACCAGCAGCAGAGGTAACCAGGAGCGGTGGCACCAGCCGGCCCCGGCCTGTGGGGCTGGTGTGGCTGGAAAGCCGTTTTACTCCTCTCCTAGCACCTCCGGGATGGAGACTCGCGTCATTTTAATGGGGCGCATGGCCCATCTTTGCATTTTCATCCTTCAAAGAACAGTGCATGCCTTCGTATCCTTCTGAGGACTAGAAAATTAGCCAGAGGCCAGGGTCGGGATGTCCATGAGCAGATCTGTCACTCAAGAGCGCAATTGTTCTGGGCGGCGTTGGCAGAAAAAGACAGGAATTCTCTGCAGAAGGCCCCAGATAGTCTGTTCTTCCAAGTTGGGGTACGGCTGCCTGGCCCGCGCCACGATGCAAGTTTGAACAAAGGGTTTTCACTCTCAGGTGGGTGTGAGGATTCAGAATGGGTGGCCTCTGGCCTCTCGGGCGAGTGACACCAGCTCAGCCGCGGCCTGGACGGCCTCCATCTGACTCGGGGATTACTTCGCGCTGGGTCCCCTGTGCTGCATTTTCACCTTTGAAGCAGGCCCTGTGCTCCAGGTGGGAACGAGGAGGCCAGAGAGGTCAGGAATGTGCCCAGGGCCTCTCAGCTTACGTCTCACCTTATCCAAAGCCCCCCCCCCCCAGAAGAGGAATGACGGATTTCCCACCGCTCCGGGGGCTGTAGCCGGAACACGGCACACACAGCCCTGAGGCCCGGGTGAGGGGACAGGGGCACTCGGAGAGGCCATGGCCTCTCCCTGTGGGGGCTGAGCTGAGGGGGGCCCACCTGGCAGGGCCGCCGGAGCCCCCAGGTCACGGCTGGGAGGGGGGGTGCGTCTTGATGGGTACGTAGCTGAGAAGCCCTGCTACACAGGCCAGATGGAGCAGATTGGCCTGGGGGACCCCGAGACTCCAGACCCCAAACTTCCCCAGATACTCTTCCTGCGTGACCTTCCTGGGAAGGTGCCAGTGGTGGGGGAGGCGGCCAGGAGGCCCCTCTCCCCCAAACTCCCAGGGCACCAAGGAAGGCGCAGGTGGAAAGTCGGGCTTCCTTGACCAGACAGCAGTGACTTCCCAGACACCAGCCCCCAGTCAGCGCGAGCTGCGTGCGACAAGATTTACTTTGTGAGTTGACTAGTAACTTATCAAAACATACAGCTCGTGCTGTGATAGCTTCGTGCTAAGACTTGTAATGGTAACAACTCAACCCCGGATAATGCATGGAGCATGTAGAGCCTTGTGACCACAGAAATTCCTAGTGGACTTTGGAGTTTTGTTTGCAGAGAACACGACACGCACGTTCAGTGTTTAAAACTCATGACATGCGCTTCCAGTTCTGCGGGGCGGGGGAAGGATGGAAACAGGCTTTCCAGGCCAAAACGGGATGAGGTGAAGGTTCTGCTTCAATAAGAGCCCGGCGGTGGGTTTTGTAAGTCGATGTCGGGGGTCTCGCCTTGGCACCTACACTCCTCTGGATGTGCTGAGATTTCAAGATGCCAGTGCTTACAATTTGCCGGAAATGACAGGCCTTGCCATCAGTTAATGTTTTGATGAAAACCGTTAGGTGTCGATTCAAAACTGTATGAAGGCTACGTGGTTTTTCAAGACTCTGGCTTGGGGACTATGACCCATGAGGAGCCCGGGCTGCCCGGCCGCAGGGTGTTCTCTGGGACTGCAGCAGGGGTGCTCCCTCTGAAATCATGCCTGGCTCCCACGGGTCCCTGGGGCGGAGGGGGAGTGTGGGGTGGCTGCTCAGGTGTCCTGCTCACTGACTGGCCGACTGAGCCAAGGGCAAGGGCCCCGTTCCCCACCCGGTCAAGTCCCCCAGACCTGCACGCAGTGCTACAGTGCAGCTTTCTGGGGCAGGAGGTGTGTGTTAGGGCCAAGCGTCCCTGGCCTCCCTCCCTCCTGCAGGGGTCTGGCCTTGTCCACGCCGTAGGAGGAGCGAGGGAGGGCTGAGGGAGCCTGCCGTGGTCTGGGCGCTGACCCCAGGGATTCATCTGTCCTCTGCCACACGGGCCCTTCCCATGTGGAACAGGGCCTAGAGCATAGTAGGTGCCTTTCTGATCTGTTCTGTGCTGGGACAGCCTGCCTGGAGTAGCAGAAGGCTTCAGGGGCAAGCACGCTGCACCCTGGTGGGGTCCAGCAGGGAGGGAGGGAAGGAGGGAGGCCGGTGGTACCTGAGCACAGCCTGGTTCTCCTCCCGGGTCAGTGCCCCTTGGGGAAGCTTCCACAAGGAAGTCCACTCAACTCCAGGCTGAGGGGCCGGAGCTGGAGTCTGTGCCTGGACCTGACCCCCCCCAGGGTTTTCAGTGAACCTGTGTGTGTGTGGTGGGGGCTGTGTGTGGTGGGTCCACCTGGGGCCTGTGGGGTCCGGGGCGATGGTCCCGCCTGCTAACACTGGCCTCACACGCTGTCTCACAGTGTGCGGCTGCGACCTGGCCGAGGGTGGCTTCTTCGTGCGCCAGGGCGAGTACATCTGCACGCGTGACTACCAGAGGCTGTATGGGACCCGCTGCTTCAGCTGTGACCAGTTCATCGAGGGCGAGGTGGTGTCTGCGCTTGGCAAGACCTACCACCCCGACTGCTTCGTGTGTGCCGTGTGCCGGTGAGTGGGCTGCCAGGCTCCCTGTGCGGGGGAGTGGGGGGGCCCTCCCCCTCTCTGCCCCTTTCTCCCTCCCTCCCTCCCTTCCTCCCACTGGTGACAGCTGGAGAGGGAAGGTGGGGCCCAGCCAAGGGATCGCCGGGGACCCTGGGCAGCCGCACACCCCACCGAGGGTAACCCTCCTCCAGCCCCAGACTCTTGCTCACAGCACAGGACTGAGCCCTCTTCCCTGGGGGCAAAGTGGCCAGCGGGCTGTGAGGTGCTGGCACGTGGCCTCCTTTGGCTTCTGGGAAGGTGCGCCCTCCCTGTCCCCTCCCGGGCCCCATGTCTGCATCCTGCACACGTTTCATCTCTCACTTGGGCGCCTGAGGTGCCCACACTTCAGCGCCTCCACGCCCACCCCCCACCACTCTTCAGCTGTCCGGGCACGTCCCACCTGCACGCTCTGCCTCACTCCCCGAGTCGCTCATCTGTGAGTGGCACAGATCCACCAATCCACCAGGCGCATTAGCCCCAAGCATGGGTGTGTTCCAAGGTCCCTCCCTTTTCAGAATCCACCCAGCGGCTGCCCACGCTCAGGCCTCAACACTTGCCTGCCTGGGGTCCCTGCCTCCCATCTCCTGGCACTCCTCCACACTGCCTTCTGGGGAGCTTTACCGTCTGTTCCGTTTGTTCAATCGTTCGGTCATTCATTCATTTATGCAATGGCCAGGCTTTTCCAAGCACCAACACGTAGCCAGGCCCTGGGCTGGCACGGGTGACCTGGGGTCATGCATTAGCAGAGACCCTACAGGACTCAGCACCTCGGGACACTGCAGTTCGACAGGAGGTACCACCCCAGAGTCTCCCCCCCTCACGGGAGCTGCTCCCTCCTTCCCTCCGTCCGCGGCCCCCATTGCACCCTGTGCCAGTGCTCCCGGGCCCCACACACTTCTCTAGCAACATGGCTCTGGAGCTGCTTGATGGGAGCGTCATGCAGGCCGGGCAGGGGCTGCTCTGATTCTTTGCCTCCCGGGCGCCTGGCACAGGGCAGATTGACACCCCTCTCTGCCCGCACCTCCGGGGCTTAGCAGGGAGGCCAGCAGGCAGCCTCCCCACCTGGGTGTCCTCCCCCCGCGCCACAGCCCCAGACAGTTCTTCCAGGAGGAATGTCCTATTTCTGGAAAACAAAGAATAAAACCCCAGAGTTTACTTTCTGCTCTGTTCTCTCTCTGTCACCACACCCAGTGTAATGGGGATTTTTTGAATATTGTCCCCAAAGCTGTTGTCTGTCGTTGTGGCCCGAGTGCTGGACGGAGATGGAAGTTTTGTCAGGATGACACACAGGGAGGGAGGAGTGATGACAAGGAGCGTTGCTACCGAGAGTCATTGTGTCATGGAAGCGCGTGGGTTAGAGCTCCCCCAAGGACTATCTGAGGGTTTGATTTCTGAGCTCGTAGCTTAGAGACAAGGGTTGACTTAATCACAGTGGGTTTGAAAGATCACCTCTGTATAATCCGCTGTTTTCAAAATAATAGCAGACAGCTCTGTCACGCTGGGACTAGATTCACCCATCCACTGTAAACAACTAGAAAACTGGACAAAATATACAAAACAACTGTTTTCATAGGTTGGGGCACAGGCAGCTCGGGACTGAGGGTAGGAAGATAAATGAAGTGAACCCCATGACTTCCCCTTCTTGCTACCTGGAGACAGTTTCCTGAACCATAGTACAGGGAGGGAACCACTGGAGATGACATGCTTGCTGCGTTAGAGATGGTGGTCTGAGACGAGAAGCATACAGAGGGGAGAGAGCTGCAGATAGGTGCCTTTCACTCTTTGACTAATACAGAGCCAGGTGGACAGAGGACATTTTACAAAGTGGGGCCACGAATGACCAGGTTGCTTTAAGCTAAGCAGCTCCCAGGGCTGGGAGACATTGGAGTTCTGGCCGGGTGGAGAATGCTTGATGAACAGCCCAGGAATGCAGTAGGGACACAAAAAGGGCCACGCCTTCCTGTTGGGTTGAAGCCCTGGGCAAAGGCTACGACCACAAATCAATGCTAATGAAGTACAAGACAACAGTCTCCAAAACATCAGGCTGGTCTGTAAACAAGCTAACGGCCTGCCAAAGCAACGTCCAGTACTTTTTATGAGAGGAAAAAAGTCCAGCACTCGACAACATAAAAGTGACAGTGCTCAACATTCAGTCAAGCACTGGTATTCATAAAAAGAAACTGGAAAATACGACACAAATCCAGAAGAAAATCAGTCCATAACAGGAGACCCAGAAAATGAGAGCAGTGGTGAAACTAGCAGTCAGTGATTTTAAAACAGCTATTGTACGTATGCTTACGTATTTAAAGGAGTATCATGGAAGACATAAAAAGAAACTAAATGGAGTTTCTAGAAATGAAAATTATAATTTCTGAAATAAAAAATTCCCTGAAAGGAATTAGCTGTAGAGTACATTTTGTAGAGGAAAAGATTGGTGAACTTGAAGACATAACAATAGAAACTATTCAAACTAAAGCAAAGGGAGGAAAAAAGACTGAAAACTACGAAGAGAGACTCAGTGATCTGTGAATATAGAGCTATCTGTCTGCCTTGCTAGGTTGAGGTCTCCCTCGACAGGGAGACCAAGGGAATGGGAGAAGACTCAAAAAATTTGAATAAATAATGGCTGGAAAATACCCAAATTTGATGAAAACTGTAAACTCCTGGATCCAAGAATCTCAGTGAATCCCAAGCAGAATAAACATACCAAAAACCTACCAAGTCCATCATAATGAAATTTCTGAGAAACAGTAGTAAAAAGAAAATCTTAAAAGCAGCAGGAGAAAAAAAATAAAACAAACAAAAAAAGGAAAAAATAAAAAAAGTAAAACATATGTACAGTGGAAGAATGACTGTGGACTTCTCATCTGAAACTATGCACACCAGAAGAGAGTAGAACCGCATCTTTAAAGAGCTGGGGGGGGAAAGAATCAATCAAACAATTCTATACCAAGCCAAAAAAAAAAAACTTTCAAAAATGAAGGCAAAACTGCTGAAGCGTATGGCGTTCCTTTTTGGGGTGATGAAAACTGTCCTCAGATTGATTGTGGGGTTATTTACACAACTCTGAATACACTAAAAACCATTGAATTATAGACATTGAATGGTTTGTGAATGGTATAGAGCCTGTGAATAAAACAGTGACAATAAAGCTGTCACACACAAAAATGAAGACTTTTGTAGACACACAAAAGCTAAGAGAATTTGTTGCCAACAGACCTGCACAACGATAAAGTTCAAGGAAATTTTGCAAGCTGAAGGCAAATGATGTCAAAAGACATCCAGAAAAAAGCAGGAGCAAGCCATCAATTGACAGATAATATGTGTCTGATGATGGAGTGGTACCCAACGTGCATAACGAACGTCTGCACGTCAGTAATAAGGGTCCCCCATTAAAAAATTAAAAATGTTAAGCCCCATTAAAAATGAGCGGCCGCGTTTAGCAGACACTGCACAAAAGAATATGTATGGATGACAGTCAACACACGAAACAGTGCTCAACAATGAAGCGTCAGGGAACGTAAACGAACGCTCTGATGGAATGCCGTTACACATCCACTAGAATGACAAACTGGAAGGATGGATAATGTCACACGTTGCTGAGGATGTGAAGCGAAATGAACTCTTATATGCTGCCGGTGGGAGCACACGTGGTACAGTCTCTGTGGAAACCAGTTTGCCGTAAGCATGTGACCCAGTATTTCCACTCTGTGGTGCTCAGAGAGAAAGGAATACACATGTCCCCAGAAAGACTTGTCGGCAGTTGCTCATAGCAACTTGACTTGTAACTGCCCCAAAGTGGAAGGACCCCAAATACCCTTTGACCGCGAGTGGAGCCTGTGTTTGGCTCCCCCATGCAAAGGAGCAGTACTGGGCCAGAAAAGGAGCAGACTAGTGGTAAGCGCAGCGACGTGGGTGACGCTCAGAAACCGCGATGCTGAACAGCACATCCGAGACGGCGTGCTGCGTGATTCCATGTATGTGACGTCCCAGAACACCGGTCTGCTCCGTGGTGACGGAATGCTGATCCTGGTTGCTGGGGCAGGGGTGGCGGTGGGTGATTGTAGACGATCACAGGGGACCTTTTGCAGGGGGCAGAATGTCTCACGTCATTACTGTTGTGTGGGTGACATGAGTGTGTACACTTGTCAATGCTATTGAATTAATAAATAATAGCTGCCATTTATTCAGCCCTTCCTGGGTCCAAGATAGTATGTGCGATGGGTGGGTGAGTGGATGGATGGATGGATGGGTGGATAGGTAGGTGGATAGGTGGTTGGTTGGGTGAATAACAACTCCGTGACACAGGTGTTATAAGCTCATTTTACAGGCGAGAAACAGAAACTCAAGAAGTTATATAACTTGCTCTGGGTGACACAGCTAGAGATTGACTCAGAGCACATTCAGGGATGATGAGGGACTCCCACCCACTGTGTCCCAAGGTCCCTCATTACCAAGCCAGCTGCCAGGCAGTAAGATGGAGGGAGGCAGAGCACAGCACTGAGCAGATGGCACAACACGGCCTCAGACAACTGCGAAGGTGCAAGACCGTCTCGCACGTCTGGGGAGGAGGGTCAGCTCAGCCTGTGTTTGTCCTCAGTTTCCAAGAGCAGATACTGGGCAGATGGGAGCTCAAGGACCTACCTGCTGAATGAAACTTGGGCCCTGAAAAAGTGGGGAGCTATGGCAGGGCTTTATGGGGGAAGGCATGGCAGACATATGTGTAGGAAAGCTCATCTGGCTGCAGGGTCAGGGCTGGACTAGAGCTGGTGGCTTGGACAGAACAGGGCGAGCAGAGCGAGACCTCCTGGGGACCTTCAGTCATTCACTTGTTCACACATTCATTCATTCATTCATTCATTCATTCATTCAGCAATTCCCTATTGAGTGCCTGTCATGTGCCAAATAATGTCCGGTCCTGAGGACGGCAGAGGGGAAACAGCAGAAGCTTAGGCCAGGGGAAGGGGCTTGTTCTGGTCCAGACAGTTCTGCCCACAATGCACAGGCCGAGCTGGGGAGGAAGCGGCCCGGTGGCTGCCGGGAGCCCAGGTGGCAGGAATGGACGTGGGCAGGACCCCCAGGCGGTACTTCCAGCCCCTGTCCAGGTGGTCTGGCCCTAGCACACCAGACAGCAGCCACTTTATCGATCTCTCAGTCACCAAAGGAGAAGTCCTTGGGCTGCAGGGCGTGGGCTGGCTCTCTGCTGCCCCCCTGCCAGCCATGACCTACCTGTCACCAGGGCTGGCACCGGGGTGCACAGCGTGAGGTGCTCGATTCATATGTAGAATTTAAGGGGATGCCAGAAAACTCAGGAATGAAAGTGAAGGCTTTTTTAATATGATATTTAAAAAATTGGAGTTAATGTAAAAATATCCGCTATGAACAAAATGCCCAACTTTTAAATAAAAACGGATCCAATGTACAGTGCCTTGGTGTCTACAGGGCATGCTTTGCCACATTGCCGTCTCAGAGGCCCAAGTCGGTGGTTGTGGAGCTCTGGAGCCAGACAGGTCTTGGTTTGATTCTGGGTCTGACCTGCATTGGCTGTGTGTCCTTGGGAAAGTTACTATCTTCTCTGAACTTCAGTATTCCCACCGATAGAGAAAAAACTGAAGCGAATGCCAACGTGGACAAATGTTCTAAAGTTACGCAATGAGGTCTGCTTGTAAGGTATCTGTCCTGTGCCTGACATCCGGCACCCAGCACGTGCTTAATAAACAGTACCTGGTACTGCGACTATTGAACTGATATAAAAAAACATCGTGGGGGGCAGGGGTGTCAGAGGAGTCAGGGTCGCGGGGAGGAGGCCAGTGGCTAAGACTGCCTGGTTGAGTGCCGTGTACCAGGCACTGTGCGGGCCTCACTGCTCCCCGCCATGGCCCTGTCATTCTGCCTGCTGGCGCGGATGAAGAAACTGAGGCTCAGATGTCAATGAGCAGCCTGAGGTCACAGCGGGGACACGGCTGTGACGGATGGAGAGGCCTGTGTCCCTGAGATCCCAGGGGGAGGGGATGGGGGACCTGGGTGGGCAGCAGGCGGTCCTGGCTTGTAATGCGTTCTCTTGTTTCAGGCTGCCTTTTCCCCCCGGGGACCGAGTGACCTTCAACGGGAAGGAGTGCATGTGCCAGAAGTGCTCCGTGCCTACGGCAGCGGGCAGCAGCTCACACCTGTCCCAGGGCCTCTGGAGTAAGTCGGCTCTGAGCTGTGTAGGGGAGCAGGACTGAAAACACTCAGACCCAAAGCAGAAGCGGTCCAGTGAATCACTGTGGACAAGCATAACACAGGGAGCCAGGACAGAGGTCCCCGGGGCGCTCACGCTCCCGAGCCTTTGCGCAGACTGTGCCCTCCAGCCCGTGTGCCACTCCTGCTTTTCTGTCCAAACTCGCATCCTGCCTTGGACCCAGCACCTCCTCCAGGAAGCCCTCCTGGCCTGCTTCTGGTCCTCTCCTTCCTCACAGTTAATTCCAGACCATCCAGAAGCCCTCTGGGAGAGCCATTAGGGTGGCACTAGATTATGGGCTCCTGTGTGTGGTCAAGGGCTGCACCTCCCAGGGTCCAGGACATGGCATGTATGCAGTGGGTGCTCAGAACACGCTTGTTGCCTGAAGAAGCAGGAGCTGGTTCCTGTAAGAGAGCAAATGCCAGCCGGGGTGTCCCTGGCCTGTGGATGTGGGGCAGGAGCAGACAGGCACTGGCCTTTCCCAGTTTAGGCGGCTCTTCTGGGGCCAGAGATGGGCCCAGGGCCTGGGCAGGGGAGCCCTGCTCCAGGATCCTGCTGCCGAAGTGGAGTTTTCAGAGCCCACCCTGCGTGGGCACTCCTGTGCTGTCCCAGGGCTGAGGCCGTGTCCTGGGACAGAGGGGATCCTTCTGATGTCCAGAGCCAGCCCGTTGCCCACAATTGATTTCCTCTTCCCTGTTGAGCTCCCTCTCCCTGCCCACCTTGGTTCCTGTTCGTTCGTTCATTCATTCATTCATTCATTCATTCACGCAGGCATGCATTCATCCTCCAAACGTTTCTCGAGCCGCCAGCCTGTGTGGGGCTCGAGAGTCCTGAGATGGAGCAAAGCCCCTTTGCCCTCGGAGTTTGAGTCTGTTCTTCAGGCGTCCAGGGTTCGTGTGGATGTGAACAGTGTGACAATTCAGGACAGCCAGAGCATGGACAGTTTGGGAGCCCCCAGGACACAGCTGCTGCTCAGGCCCAGACTCACCTCTTAGAAGCGCGGGCGTGCGTCTCCCCAGCTCCCAGCCTAGGCTGCGGGCAGTTGGTGCTCAGCACCTGCAGGAATGAACCTCCCGGTTCGTTTTTTACACGTTCGCAGCGGCCGTTGTGTAACGGTCCTTCAGACGCATGCAGCTGGATGGTGCCCTGTGGCTGCCCTGGGCCCACTCTGACGGCTTTAGTCGTGTCTGCACACCCAGCGGCCTAGGCCCCGTCTGCTCTTGGCCCGCAGTTGATGTCTGTGCTCTCATCTTTCTTCCAGGTTGTGGGGGCTGCGGCACAGAAATCAAAAACGGCCAGTCCCTGGTGGCTTTGGACAAACACTGGCATTTGGGCTGTTTTAAGTGCAAGACCTGCGGGAAACAGCTGAACGCGGAATACATCAGCAAGTGAGTGGGGGGAGGGCGCAACTGGGGGCACCCCTCCTGTGTCCTGTGTGCGTGGCAGCCGTCTGCCTTTCTCATCCCGCTGGTAGGCAAGGAGCCTGTGGGACCTGGCACGTTTGTCCCCCAGCCAAGTGCCCTCTCCCACCAGCCTGCTTCCCTAATATAGTCTACAGAGAGACTCCATTTCGTTTGGTTGATTGAAACAGATGTTAGCACGCCCATCTTTGACTTTGTAAGACGCTTCCCCACGTGCACCCCTGGGTGTCACCCTCCCCATGGAATTTGCCTTCTTGGTGGCACCTGGGTCTCCTGCAAAATGCAAAGTGGAAGTCAGCTGATGCCAGCAACAGAGCGAGGGAAAGAAGGGCTGGCAAGTCTCAGTTTTCACAGATGTGACAAGTCAGCCCCACGCTCAGGCTTCTGCAGTGTGGGCCGTCTGGCAGCTCCCTCTGGCTGATGCAGTGATGACCCGTTCGCGTGGGGAGGGAGTAGCTGGTCTGCAGAGGGCATGCATTTTGATCCTGCAGCGCAGGGAGCTGAGACGGGCGAGCCCCAGACAGCGCAGGGCAGGGAAGAGGGAAGGTGCAACAGGCTCCTTCCTCGACTTAGGGGCACGTCGGGCAGCTTTTCTCCAACACTGTCCTAGTTCTTGGTGCTCTGAGGGAACAGAACCGTCACCAGAACTGACGGGTTAGAAAAAGTCCTCTGATAAGACTGAACGGAATGAAACACACACGCAGTTGAGCACACGCGTGTGCATGTGCATGCGAATGCCTGTCACGCTGGGGGAAGATGAGTCAGGCCCCTGGATGGCCCACATCGGCTATCCGGGTGCCCTTGTACTGTGATTCTGCAGGAAGGGTATTGTTTCTTGCATGTGACTCTATAATTCTGTCCGAATAAAAGGTTTTCCATGGAAGTCCCCCATCCAGATGAGCCTGTGTCCAGGCTGGGTCAGGCTGGGTGCGTCTCTGGCCACTCGGTCCAGGAGGCGCTGCCTGTCGTAGCCAAGGAGGGGGCGGGTGCCTCAGACAAGGGCGAGTGCCACCAGCAGCCTGGTGGACAGACGCCCCGAATAGAAGAAATGCCCAGCTCCCAGGCTGCTGCAGCCCCGCTCACATGAGTGGCAGGCAGCTCGCCCACACTGTGCTAGTTACTAAGCAGCCTCCAGACTGTCCCAGAAGTGACAAGGAGGGCGCGTTGGTGTTGCCATGGAGACGTTATCTTTGAAGCGCCTGGGTCTGCTGCCTGTACAGCTCTTTGTGGGGAATAGCAGGGGCCCTGAGGTTCTAAGGGCCGGTGTATAGCTTCCTCTCCTGTGAAGTGAGGGCCTCACCGCAGGGACTTGTCGCCCCACAGCAGGCCCTTCCCTCCTGCAGGCATCCCTGGGACCCGGGGGAGGTTGGCCTTCTGATGACAATGGCAGTCGCTTCTAAATGAGCTCCCGGCACAGGGCGGACGCTGTACCAGGCCTCGGGCTGGTACTCTCTTCTGTCAGTGGCCCTGCACACTGGCTCCTGTCCTCGCAGCTCAGTCAGTGGGGACTTGGCGTTTAAGCGACTGGCCCCAAGCTGCCCAGATACTCAGGAGCAGCGCCAGAGTATGGCATCTCATTTGTCACCAAGTCCCCAGTGCCACCGCCAGCACCTGGACGGAGCAGGCTCGCTGTAAACACGCCTGCAGAGTGGGCACTTCACCACGTGGCTCTCCTGCCTCTGCCCGCACAGCCAGACCCTCTGTCCCCCCACGTGTCCCCAGGAACAGGATTTTTCGGCCACAGCCAGGGCCCGCCACATCTGCTGCCTGGCATCGTGGCCTCCATCAGACCTGGTCCCTGACGTGGGCACCTCTGGCACACACCCCTTAGGACTCGCATTTTTCTAGGGAGCCCAGAAGGAGCAGGAAGCCAGCTGAGGAGTAGGCCATTTCCCACCCCAGATGTGGAACGTGGGGCAGAACAAACCGGAAGGAAGAGCCTTGTCTGTGGAAATGGCATTTATTTCTCAGACGCGGCTTTAATTCCCTCGGCCCAGCCTCTGGCCTCTCACCCTCCCACTGGGCAGGTGCCCCGCCCCCGTGCACCGTGTCTCCCCCCGTGAAACTGGACAATGTCCATGGTGTCTCTGGAGGGGCCGGTGTGATGATGGAGGAGGCCGTGCTGAAGCCTGGAAGCGCCCAGCAAATGCGGCCCGAGAGCGGCCTGTGGTTTGGAGTGGGAGGAAGTGGCCATGTCCCCTTTGTGGCCGTCCCCCTCGTTGGCAAAGGTTGTCGGATCTTGGGGGTGACCTCGCCATCCTGACTGTCTGGCTCCTTGCAGGGATGGGCTGCCCTACTGTGAAGCCGACTACCATGCCAAGTTCGGCATCCGCTGTGACGGCTGCGAGAAGTACATCACGGGGCACGTGCTGGAGGTAAGCGGGCCAGCTACAGCCCGGAGAGACACTGCCCTCTCTGAGCTATGCCCTGCTCCAGGTGGGTGCTAGGGCCCCCCTGCCCTCCCACCCCATTAACTGTGAGGATCAAAAGGGACATTGGAATATCTGATGCTCGTGTGCGTTTGTGCAGAATCCCTCCCCAGAGCCTTCATCTCCCCCATCCTCCCAGCTCTGCCAGAGCGCCACCTCCTCCAGGAAGCCTTCCCTGTGACCTTTCTTCTGTGCCCGTCACAAGTTGGAGGAGTCCAAGAGATGGGAAGGACTTGAGATCTTTGGTCCAGCCCTTTCCGTCTAGACAGGGAGCCTGAGCCCAAGAGGCAGGACTGTGTCCTTACAGGAGGCCCAGGGAGGTCACCTGGCTGGCCAGGTCAAACATCATGTATGAGGTGGGATTCTCCTGGGTGCTGACTACCTGGGTGGTAGTTACGTGGGTGGGTGTGTCCCCTGTGAAAACAGCAGGTGTTCTGCGCTTTTCTACATTTGGTGGGAAGATAAATTCCTTAGGATGACCAGGAGTGGTCCCCACCCACCAGCCCTCGGCCCAGCCCAGCCCTCACCCGCTGTGCAGCCCCCTCCCTCCTTGGCTCTCCTCTGGGGCAGGAGGACCACCATCCATGGTCCCTGAGGGAAGGCACAGGTAACTGGAGGGCCTGAGAGGAGGAGGCCCTGACCCAGCAGAGGTCACAGAAGCAGCCCTTGGGGTTGGAGGTAGGAAGAAGGGCTGGGGATGAGGCTGTAGGGCCCCCATCATCTCTGAGGAAGGCCCTTGACCCTGGGTTGCATTTGCATTTTAAAGAGCCTGGAGGTCTGCACTAGGAGACTGGCCAGGAGAGGGTAGGATGGGCCAGGCTCTCCCCGCAAATCTCCAAGGACTCCTGCTCTGACCACAGCTGGAGCAGCCCGTAGGGTTCAGTGGGCGTTAGCGGAATTCCGCATTGCGAGTCGAGTTGCTTTTCTCACAGTTGCACTTGACATCCCAGCAGCAGGGCAGAGTTGGGCGGCCTCAGTGTCACCTTCCTTCCAACTCCTCTCTCACCACCTCAGCTGGGTGGGGGGAAGGGGTGGGCACGTCCATGCCCACATCTGTGCTGCCCAGTGGGACCCCCTCTCCCCGCGCCCACCCTGTCCTCTGCCCACATCCCCACAGTGGGAAGGGTGGGATGCTCCGGTGGAGCTTCTGCCCTGCTCTGCCGAGCCTCTGACGATGGATTGTGATTCTACGCTCACCTCGTTGACATGGAGAGTTTGCAAAGCTCAGAGAAGGGGGAATCGCTGATAACGCAGTCCTAGTTAGGCGAACTTTTTGGCTGGTTTCCTTTCAGGGTTTTTGTTTCCTCTCTCCACGTAATCAGTCACAGCTGATATCAAACCATTTGTACAATATTGTATCCTGATTTTTTTTCAATACACATTTCCTATTTAACAGATTCCCATGTTTTTGTTTTCTGTATTATGGGTCTTTTTTTTTCATTAGATCATGATTCACATACCGCACATTCACCCACTTAAGGTGTAATTCAGGGGCCATTGGTATCGTCATAGAGCTGTACCACCACCTCCACAGGCCGTTTTAGCACTTCCGTCAGCCCTCAAGAACCCTCCACCCTTAGCTGTTACTCCCCACACCCGAGCCCGTGGCCACCACCTGTCTACTTCCTGTCGGCGGAGGTCCCTGCTCTGGACATTTCGCAGGAGTGGGGTCATACAGCACGTGGTCCTGCGTGCCTGGCTCCTTTCACACAGCACAATGTTTTCAAAGCTTGTCCGTGCGTGAGCATGGGCCAGCATGTGTCATATTTCGTCATAGGACTATATCAGAATTTATTAAGCTGATCCTTGTTGTTGGACGTGGCACTGCTTTCCACTTTTTCCTATAAACAACACTGAGATAGACATCTTGTTTCATTGCATGTCTAATTTTCCTTCAGATTAATTCCCAGAATTATAGAAGCTAAGTCAACCACCATGAACGTTTAAAGGGTTCTTGATGCTTGTAAATTGCTTTCGGAGAGATTATCCTAATTTACGTTTACCCACAGAATATCATACTCCCCACCTCCCACTGGGAGTGTAATCTTTATGAAGCCCTGAGCCAATCTGACAGCTCGCTTTAATTTGCCTGTCTTCCATCCCTGGTGAGGCTGGGTCTTTTCTGTCATGTTTAGCCGATCATAGTTCGTGTATTTTGGTTATATTTCATGAACTTTGCCGGTTTACCCATTGGGGTCTCCACACTTGTCTGTTGGATTTGTGCGAGCGATCACACCATGAGATTGTTGACATTTTGTCTTGTAACTATTTTCCTGGGTTGCGATGATACCTGATACTTATAGTCACATCCTCTGAACGTGGACAAATGACGATCCTGTCCCTGTCCCCGTACCCCACAGTGACATCTCACCTGGCCCCTCCTCTCCTGGTGCCCCCCTCGCCTGCCCTCATCTCTGCTCACCCAGCCCAGCTGCACACCCAGCAACAGCACCAGTGCCTCTGGGAATGGGGAGCAGGGCGCCTGCGCGTCTGCCCAGGGTGCAAACCCTGTACCTTTCCTTCCCTCTAATCTGTTCCAGACCTTGCACTCTCCCCGGCTGCTCCCTCCTCTGTGACCATGACCTTGTCTTCCAGTTGACAGAGAGAGGGGTCCAGAGGTCACTCAGCACTGTCCTCCTTGACTCACTGTCTGTGAAGCCCCCATGTCTACCCCTCTCCTGCCCTTTCTGCTAAAGGTGCTGCCCCTCCTCCCCCACATCCCCACTTGTGCTCAGGTCCCTGCCCACCCCACAGCCCCCACCTTCTCCAGGTCCTGACCCTGCCATCTCCTTTCCTCCCTTGGACTCACATCTCCTCTCTCAAAAAACATCCTCCCTGGTGGCTTTTGAAACAGCTCAAGTCTCCCCTGTTTAGAAAAACAAAAAACAAAACAGCACAGCCTGACAGGAAGTCCCTGCATCTGACTTCAGCCTCTGTCCTCCCTCCACAGCCACTGGCCTCTGGCCTCTGCCTGGCAGCCACCAGCCTCTCCCCCAGCGCTCGGCCTGCTCTCAGATCAGACCTGCCTCCAGGGTCGGAACCCGGGAGCCCCTGCAGCCCTCTCCCTGGCTCCTCCCCGCGCCCTCCCTGCCTTGGGGCCTGTGCCTGGGCTCCTGCAGGGCCTGCCTCTCTCTTCCCTGAAGCCCCTGGGTACTTGGCTGACTCACGTTTGTCCTGACTCACATTCCTCCTGAGAAGGGCAAGTGGCTCTAAAGCTGGACCAGTCAACACCAAATTTGGGAAGGACCCCCCCACGCCCCCAACCCGCACATGCCTATGGTCGTGCCCACCCCCAGGGAACCAGTGGAACCAGCTGGTGCCATGCACCTGGCACCTGGCATCTGGCTGTGCTGGGCCGCTGGCTAGCCAGGCTTGAACCCAGGCTGCCAGGCTCCGGCACCCCCAGCCCCGCCCCCTGGCCTCTCCTCGTCCGCAGACATGGTTCATGCTTCTGTCTTAGCATCATGCCACGTGGTGGTCCCTGGCTGCCCACAGAGGCTCAGGTGGGCTGAGCTGCTGGGGCCTCAGGTGCGTGACCCCGCCTGGGCCGCTTCCTGCACCCTGGGAGGGGCCACACCTGACCAAACCCTGCTGCCGGCCCTGCTTCTCCAGGCCCTGGACTCAAGGGACATGTCTGTGAAGGGTCCCCAGCTCAGTGCTGGCCCTCTGGCAAGGGATGGTGGGGAGTGGGATGGGGACTGTCATGCGGCAGGCCATGGGCCTCCCCTTGGGGGTCTGGAATGCAGGGGGACCCCCACTGCTGTGGAAGCGCCTCTGCTATTTGACGCCGGAACACATGCTGCCCTGGGGGTGGGTGCCTGGGCGCGGCCCCCCGGCGCTTCTGGTGTATCAGAAAGGGCCCTCTTGGTGGCGAGGAGCAGGAGAAAAACAGGTCTGGCTTTTTCCTCCTCTGCAGTGGAGGATGCAGGGCCTCCGGGGGAAGATTAATGCTTTTGTTTTCGCCTCTGCCGGGAGCTCAGGGCTGACTGAGTCTGCGGGCGGGTGGCGGGCTCTGCAAAGCTCTGAGCGTCCTCCTTGCTGAGGCGGCAGCTGCGGGCGGGCAGGGGAGAGGAGCCCGCTCTGCAGAAGGGGAGCAGCCCCTGCGCAGCCGGAGCCTGGCCCAGAGTGTGTCGGCACCCGGCTGGGCGGGCACTGAGCTCTTGGGGGTCAGCAGGTGGCAGCCTCTGCAAAGAAGGGAAAGGATCCAGAGCTGGCCAAAGGGCGAGGGTGGCCAGCCTCACGGCACACTGCCGGTTCCCGCCGGCCTGTCCCGGGAGCGGGCGCTGGACAGAGGCCGATCGGACTGGGCTCTGGTGCCAGGACCCCGTGCAGGTAGGAAGCCTGGCGGGGCTGGTGGGGAGTGGCGCCCTGCTGGGCTGCAGGTGGGCGGGCTTGCAGTGAGCAGGAACACATCGGCCAGGTGTCAGACCTCCCACATACCTGTCAACCCCCCCCAGCACCCTGTTTTGCCCCCAAGGTGCTTGGTGTCGCTCAGAACTTTCCTCTCTGTGGAGCATGAGTGGGAGAGCAGCCCCGGTCCCTTCCCGCCACCCACAGAAGCCCTCAATCTGTGCCGCGTCTGGCCTGTGTGTGGCGGGCGGAGTGCCATCTTAACGCTGGGCGCCAGCAGTGCCCGCCCATGAAATGTGCATCGGACGTGGCAGAGGGGCTCTTCCCCCCCTTCCTCAGTCTTTCCTAAATATGTAGTATTCTCTACTGCGTGTTTCCCGCAGCCTGCATGTCTCAGGGTGTCTCTTGATGAGCACAGGTGGGTAGGGTGTGGGTGGAGGTGGGTGGCTGGGGCAGCCCTGTGGCAGTGGGGCCCCGGGGGATGGAGTCGCCCCAGGAGAGAGCTGGGAGGTGGTGGGGAATTGCCAGGGCACAGAAGTGTACCCAGACCCACTAGACCAGCGTTTGCTAAGGGGAGGAGGTGCTGCGTGGGGGTGTCCCTGGCTGAGTCCTCACTCTGTCACCCCACACACTCACCT
This sequence comes from Rhinolophus hipposideros, assembly GCF_964194185.1. Taxonomy (NCBI): domain Eukaryota; kingdom Metazoa; phylum Chordata; class Mammalia; order Chiroptera; family Rhinolophidae; genus Rhinolophus; species Rhinolophus hipposideros. Next base: position 108,362,270 of record NC_138047.1, on the reverse strand, counting down.
CCCCTACTCGGTTCTCTATTTTGTTCTCAGTGGTTTTAGCTCTAAGGCTTCCCTGCACAGGTGGAGGAGGTGAGGTTGGGACAGGGGGTGCTGCTTGCACCCTGGCTGCTGAGTCCCACCTGCCTCCTGCAGCCTGGCTGTCCCCATGGTAACAAGGAGGCCTGGGTCCCTCTGAGACTACTAATTCCTCCCTTCCTTCCTCCCTTCCTTCCTTTCTTCCTCCCTTCCTCTTTCCTCCCCTTTCTTCCTTCTTCCCTTCCTCCCTTCCTCCCTTCTTTCCTTCCTCCTTTCCTTCCTTCCTTCCGTTCCTTCCTTCCTCCCTCTTTTCCTCCCTTCTGCCCTCCTTTCCTCCTTCCACCCTTCCTACCTTCCTTTCTTCCTTCCTCCCTCTGTCCACCACTCACCTTACCCTTTCTGAACACTAATGGTGTCCCATCCTGGGCTGGGGCTGGATTCACGGAGATGGTGGTTACAGGCCCCGCTGCCTGGCCTGGAGGAGAAGACCAGGTGGGAGAGGCGGCCACAGGTGCACCCCAGCCCTGGGTCAGGCGTCCAGCTAAACATTTCTCCATGCCCAGTAAACCATCTCCTGAGACTCTGGGATGCTGGTTTATTTGCTTCATTTTTGTCCTTTTGGCACTTTCCATTTACCCTCACAAGCAGGTGTGGCTTTTATCAGTGGGAGAAAATAACCCAAATGTTCCAAACAAATGAAAGCATTTCCTCAGGACAGAGGTCAAGTCAGCTTCCCCAGGCCCAACTTCTTTCTCTGTTTTGAAAACTTAATTAATGTGTTTATTTAAAGAGTACACTCAGGAGGAATCCTTGTTTATCATCTAATAAACCAAAAAATCATGCATAATGAATGCAGTCACCCAGACGACTGTTAGCATTTAGAAGTCATCCTTGTAGACTCAGGGCACACACACACACACCGGCCACACACACACACACACACACACACACACCGGCCACACACACACACACACACACACACACACCGGCCACACACACACACACACACACCGACCACACACACACACACACACACCGGCCACACACACACACACACACACACACACACCGGCCACACACACACCAGACACACACACACACCAGCCACACACACACACCGACCACACACGCACACCAGCCACACACACACACACACACTGACCACACACACACACACACACACACACACACCGGCCACACACACACACACACACACACACACACCGGCCACACACACACACACACACACACACACACCGGCCACACACACACACACACACACCGACCACACACACACACACACACACCGGCCACACACACACACACACACACACACACACCGGCCACACACACACCAGACACACACACACACCAGCCACACACACACACCGACCACACACGCACACCAGCCACACACACACACACACACTGACCACACACACACACACACCGGCCACACACACACACACACACACACACACACCGGCCACACACACACACCGACCACACACGCACACCAGCCACACACACACACACACACTGACCACACACACACACACACCGGCCACACACACATACACACCAACCACACACACACACTGACCACACACACACACACACACCGGCCACACACACACACACACCGGCCACACACACACACACACCGGCCACACACACACCAGACACACACACACACCAGCCACACACACACACACACACTGACCACACACACACACACACACACCGACCACACACACACCGACCACACACGCACACCAGCCACACACACACACACACTGACCACACACACACACACACACCAGCCACACAGACACACACACCAGCCACACACACACACACACTGACCACACACACACACACACCGACCACACACACACACCGACCACACACGCACACCAGCCACACACACACACACACACTGACCACACACACACACACACACTGACCACACACACACCGACCACACACGCACACCAGCCACACACACACACACACACTGACCACACACACACACACACACCGACCACACACGCACACCAGCCACACACACACACACACTGACCACACACACACACACACACCAGCCACACAGACACACACACCAGCCACACACACACACACACTGACCACACACACACACACACACCGACCACACACGCACACCAGCCACACACACACACACACTGACCACACACACACACACACACCAGCCACACAGACACACACACCAGCCACACACACACACACACTGACCACACACACACACACACCGACCACACACACACACCGACCACACACGCACACCAGCCACACACACACACACACACTGACCACACACACACACACACACTGACCACACACACACCGACCACACACGCACACCAGCCACACACACACACACACACTGACCACACACACACACACACACCGACCACACACGCACACCAGCCACACACACACACACACTGACCACACACACACACACACACCAGCCACACAGACACACACACCAGCCACACACACACACACACTGACCACACACACACACACACCGACCACACACACACACCGACCACACACGCACACCAGCCACACACACACACACACACTGACCACACACACACACACACACACCGACCACACACACACCGACCACACACGCACACCAGCCACACACACACACACACACTGACCACACACACACACACACACACCGACCACACACGCACACCAGCCACACACACACACACACTGACCACACACACACACACACACACCAGCCACACAGACACACACACCAGCCACACACACACACACACTGACCACACACACACACACACCGACCACACACACACACCGACCACACACGCACACCAGCCACACACACACACACACACTGACCACACACACACACACACACACACCGACCACACACACACCGACCACACACGCACACCAGCCACACACACACACACACACTGACCACACACACACACACACACCGACCACACACGCACACCAGCCACACACACACACACACTGACCACACACACACACACACACACCAGCCACACAGACACACACACCAGCCACACACACACACACACTGACCACACACACACACACACACACACACCAGCCACACAGACACACACACCAGCCACATACACACACACCGACCACACACACACACACACACACACCAGCCACACAGACACACACACCAGCCACATACACACACACCGACCACACACACACACACACACACACCAGCCACACAGACACACACACCAGCCACACACACACACACACTGACCACACACACACACACACCGACCACACACACACACCGACCACACACGCACACCAGCCACACACACACACACACACTGACCACACACACACACACACACACACCGACCACACACACACCGACCACACACGCACACCAGCCACACACACACACACACACTGACCACACACACACACACACACCGACCACACACGCACACCAGCCACACACACACACACACTGACCACACACACACACACACACACCAGCCACACAGACACACACACCAGCCACACACACACACACACTGACCACACACACACACACACACACACACCAGCCACACAGACACACACACCAGCCACATACACACACACCGACCACACACACACACACACACACACCAGCCACACAGACACACACACCAGCCACATACACACACACCGGCCACACACACACACCGACCACACACGCACACCAGCCACACACACACACACACACTGACCACACACACACACACACACCGACCACACACACACACCGACCACACACGCACACCAGCCACACACACACACACACTGACCACACACACACACACACACACCGACCACACACACACCGACCACACACGCACACCAGCCACACACACACACACACACTGACCACACACACACACACACACCGACCACACACACACCGACCACACACGCACACCAGCCACACACACACACACACACACTGACCACACACACACACACACACCAGCCACATACACACACACCGGCCACACACACACACACACACAGCCATACACACACACACCGACCACACACGCACACACACACACACTGCCCACACACACATACACACTGACCACACACACATCGACCACACACACACAAACCAGCCACACACACACACACACACACACACACCGGCTACACACACACACCAGCCACACACACACACCAGCCACACACACACACCAGCCACACACACACACTGACCACACACACACACACACACCGGCCACACACACACACTAGCCACACACACACACACACACACACCAGCCACACACACACACCGACCACACACACACACCAGCCACACACACACACACGCACACACACACCGACCACACACACACACACACACACACACTGGCCACACACACACCAGACACACACACACACCAGCCACACACACACACTGACCACACACACACACACACACACACACACACCGGCCACACACACATACACACCAACCACACACACACACTGACCACACACACACACACACACACCGGCCACACACACACACACACCGGCCACACACACACACACACTGGCCACACACACACCAGACACACACACACACCAGCCACACACACACACACACACCGAACACACACACACACACACACACCGACCACACACGCACATACTAACTTGCCTGTTGCCTAATAGCACGTCCTTATCCTCAAATATTGGGCTCTGACATTGGCGGGTGTTTCCTGGTCAGCTGGGCCCAGAGCGCAGGCCGAGCAGACATCTGTGCAGGGCCCCTTAGAGCCTCGATATGCTGGCGTCCCAAACCTCCTTGGTCCGAGCCCCCTGTGGTCCCCTAGGACCCGTGATGAACGGCTGCGGGCACTGTTTCTCATTCCAAATGTCTTTATGGGCGTCACCTCCACATTCGGCTCTGCTCTGGGGCCTGGGGACAGCAGAGAAGAAGGGGACGGCATTCAGTTTTCCTGAAGCCCACACCCTAATGGGAGCTAAGTGGTGAGACAGAGCGAGCAGTGAGCCATGCTACCCTGCAGCAGAGACCCCGAGCAAGAGTGAGCGTGTCCCAAGGCCAAGGAGGCCTGGTGGACACGTGGAGTCAGCGGAGGGAAAGGGGCAGGAGTGTGGTCAGGGGCTCTGGGGAGGGGCTGTGGACCACGCAGGGCTTGGCCGGCGAGGAGATGGGTCTTCTTTTCAGGGTCACGTAGGCCACGGACTGGTTTAGGAAGGAGAAGGGGTGCCGCCTTATGGGGTGCAAGGCGCCTCACAGCCCAGGGCCTCTCCCTTTGTGCTTCCTACAGCCCCATGAGGAAGAGGTCGCTAGTCCTCTGCAGGGCTGCAGGGAGGGAGTTTCTGGAGCCCGCCCCCGCCCTGCATGTCCCTGGCGGCGGGACCTGCTGAGCCCCCCACTCTGGCCTGTTGGGGAATAATGTGTGCTCTGTGCCACTGGAGGCTGTGTTCCTGCCTTCCTAGTTAGTCTCGCTCTGTCATCATTACAGATGACAGTCACTTGTCACAAGTGACTGGGCCACCTGCCTGGGGGGGGTTTGGTGGGGCTGCACTAATGACACCCCCTGATGCTGAAGTGTCCTAGAGGCCCTTCTCGGACAGTAATTGGGAGGAAACGCCCTGAAAGAGCTGGGAGTCCAGCAGTGGTCACGGTGGCTGCAATGAGGGGACTGGAGTGGCTGGTGATTGACAGAGGAGTGAGGATACGTGTCGTTTTGCCTCCAGAAGCCCATGTTCATTTGCTCGGGCTGCTGTAACAAATACTATAGACTGTGTTCTGTTAACAACAGTCATTTTCTCACGATTCTGGAGGCTGGAAGCCCATGATCAGAGTTCCGGCCGTTCGGTTTCTGGTGAGGGCTTGCTTCCTGCCTTGTAGATGACTGCCCTCTCCCCGTGCCCTCACATGGCAGAAAGAGGGCACGGTGTCTCCTAAGGACTGTAATATCCTTATAAGACATCACAGGGCCTCATAGGTCGGGATGCCATTCTTTTTCATGGCTGAGTAATACTCCAACGGATGGAGGGACCACATTTTGTTTATCTGCTCATCCCCGGATAGACATTTGGGTTGTCTCCACCTTTTAGAGACAGAATCATGCTGCTACAAACCTTCCTCTAGACGTTTCGTGTGGATCCATGTTTTCATTTCTCCCGTTCTGTTCTCTTCGTTTTTCTTATATACCTAGGAAATGGAATTGCTGGGTCCTGTGGCAATTCTGGACTTTTGGAGGCACTGACAAACTGTTTTCCATGGCAGCTGCACCACTGTACATTCCCACCAACGTACAAGGGTTCTAATTTCTCCACATCTTCACTACACTTGTTATTTTCCAATTTTTGTTTTGTTTTGTTTTAATTATTGTCAGCCCAGTGGGTGTGAGGTGCGGTGTTGTGGTGGATGGGTTTGTATTTCCTTAGTGACGGGGATACTGAGCGCCTTCGATGCACCACTTGGGCTCGGAACGTCTTCTTTGGAGGACTGTGTGTTCAGGGCCGTGGCCCGCTTTCCGTCGGACCGTTTGTCTTTTTGCTGTTGGGCCGTTAGAGTTCTTCATGTATTCCGGATACTAAGCCCTTCTCAGACCTGTGATCTGCAAATCCTGCCTCCCATTCTGTACTTTTTAACCTTTCCACTTCCTTGATGATGTCCTTTGCTGCACAGAAGTTTGTAATTTTTATGAATTCCAACTTACCTATGTGGTTACTGCTGCCCATGCTTTCAGTGTCGGATCCAAGAATCCACTGCCAAATCGGGGCTCGTGCAGATGTACCTCTGTGCTTTCTTCTCAGAGTTTCATACTTTTAGCTCTTGCATGTCGGTCATTGGTCCATTTTGTGGGGACACTTTCACTGGCGTGTGGCACCCACAGAGGAGAGCACAGATCACACTTGTGCAGCTTGATAAATTTCCCCAAACCGGACACGCCCATGTAACCAGCACCCAGATCAAGAAAGAGCGTGCCCCGCCCCCCACCCCAGGCGCCCCGGGGGCCCCCTGAGGCCAGCCACCAGCCTGACGCTGACGACACAGAGTCCTTTGTCTAGTTTCAAATTCTGGAAAAAAGGAATCTGCTTTTTAGTGGCTGGCTTCTGTTCCAAGCATGTTCTGGATTCTTCTCCCCAACACACGGGGGTAACCTTTGGGCCTGGTTTCCACTGAAGATACACTGGGTGAAGAAAGGAAAAATAAGGTGCTTGTAATGAGTTTTTACCCCGTTACTTACTTTTTCAGGAAAGTGATTATTAATCATTCACATTCGGGAAGTGATGATTAGACTCCTTCCCATTTTAGGAGAGAGAAACTCGGAGATTAGCATCTACATTTAGCAGCAGGCAGCAGCCCCGCCGTAATTACCGTAGGTTAAGAAATAGTTCCTGTAAAGGAACGCTGAATACAAGGCTTTGGGCAGATTTTGGGGGGGGCGGGGGTTGCACCATGTAGAACTAAGCCAAACCAGCCAATGTAATTTGTTAAGGCTATTTCAGTACTACTACTTTAATCTCATGTAATGGATTTTAATTATAAAAATAATAAATGCTAATTGAGAAAACTGAACAGTACAAGGACACATAAGAAAATTATTAATCATTTTTCTCCCCGCCCCTCTCGTCCCTCCACCTGGGAAATAATGTTCGCTTCATCACCCCTCCCCTTCCCCTTTCTCTCCTCCAGCCCTCCCCCCCCATACACAGATGAATAGGACCTGCGCCCCCCCAGCCTAATGGGGGAGGCTGACCCATCAGCCTCTGAGCCGGGAGCTGGTGACACACTTGCTCCTGGGGGCCGGGTGATGTGGCTGGGTCTCTGCTCCCAGACGTGGTCCCCATCGGGCAGAGCCAGCTTTCACACACAGCACCCTGGGGCACCCACTGGCCGCGGGCTCTGTGGGCGCTCTGCCACACAGCACACCTTTCAGCATCCTGTGTGCAGGCGTGCTGCTGGCTCAGGACCGCTACTCGAGTAGAAACACCTGTTGTGTTCTTGCAGGCGGGGGAAAAACACTACCACCCGTTGTGTGCACTATGTGTGAGGTGTGGCCGGATGTTTGCAGAGGGCGAGGAGATGTATCTTCAAGGTAAGGACACAGACGGGCTGCTCAGTGCCCAGGGCAGGACATGGACGTGTCTTGGGCCCATTCCACGAGCTGGGAGTGAACTGGTGGGTCACGTGTTATCTGATTACTTAGGAAGCCCCGCCACACAGCGGGGAGCTGGGGGAGCAGGGTCCGAGCAGGCTTTCCCCAGCAGGCACAGTGGGACAGCAGGTGGTTCAGCGGCAGTGGTGATGGTGGGACAGCTTTGAGAGGACCCCCGGGGAGGACGGGTCAGATATTGAGACCCATCCCTTTAGCCACAGTTTCTTTTCAATGATTTCTCTGTCTCCAGTGACCCTGGAGGCAAGCTGAGCAGAACCAGGCACGTGGGAGAGCCACACACTGCCCCGCAGACAGGCCATTTAATGACCTCATGCAGCGTTGTCGGGGGGCTGTGTGCCAAACAGGCCGCCCTTTCTGAGGCTGAACCTCATGGGGTGATGTCAGCTAGGACGGCCTCGTCCCCAGTGTCCCCTCTTGTTCCTTGAGCCTCCGCTGGAGAGCCCATGAAAGGGGTCCTTTGCGCCCCTCCAAGCAGTGCTAGGAAGTCTGGGCGGCGAGAGGTGCCCCCATCCGAGGCGTCTCCCTCACTGTACATAGAGCCTTCAGGGCTTCTGATGTCACCCAAGCACAATGGTGCTGGGCGGGGACACGAGCTCGCCGTCACAGGGGACCCCATTTCAGGGAACAAAGATGCTCTTCATGGTTCTGGGCTGAGGCTGGCACCCTATTTCTAAAGCAGGTCCTGCCATAGCTTTTTGTGATGGTGAAGCCAGTCCTGTCCCCTTCCCCAGCCTTAGATTTTCCAGTTGGTCAGATGTTCAGATGAGGGGTCAGACCAGGTGGGAGCTTTTCCTACTTTGCACCATGAGCGCCAGAGTCCCAGGGCCAGGGGCCTTTCCTGGGGGCTCTGCCCCTACCCTGCCCAGACACCCCGAGACCCTGTGCCGAGTCTACCCGGATGTTGGCCCCCGGGGCAGGTGTTATTTGACAGGTGAATCATGTGCAGTAAAGGCTCTGAAGAGCATGGGTCCCGGCGAGCCCCACGGCCTCTGAGAATGATGACATGGGTACCAGTCCCCAGCACCACCCACCACTTTCCTCTGGACACAACTTCTTCTCCGTAGAGTCTTTCCAATAAACATAGGGGTCGGATGCTGCCTCTAATGATTAAAATAACAATCAGATGGTATTTTTGTCCCATTGGGTCGACAAAGATGAAAAGGAAGGGTACGTCCCCATGTTATGAGGCTCAAGGAAAAGGGCCCCCTCCCCGGCTGATGGGGGTGACAATTGGGAAACTGCCCATGTGTATCAAGAGCCTTAAAAGTGCCTGCGCCCTCGGACGTCCTTAAGTCAATTCTAGGAGAGACGGCGCAGCACCGACAGGTGACTTAGAAATGAAGCCCCGAAGCCGACAGGAGAGGAGCAGACAAGTGCATCCTCACTGTTCCCACGATGGGACGACGCCACCCTTAGAGTGACGTTTTTGGTATTTCGGTGTCTGGGGGGACGTTCAGGGCGTTTTACAGCAGGAACCACACGTGGGCGTGGTCACAGATGATTGTCTTCCTTATTTATACCGGTAGCTTTCTTTACTTTTCAATAAGGAGCACCTGTTACCTTTGTAATCATAAACAGTTTTTTAAATGAATGTTTAAACCCCCCCCCATTGGGGTCTGTCCGGGACGCGGGATCTGCCCCGAGGGGCCCTAAGCTCCCAGGCCCGGGAGGGGCGTCGCTGCCGCCTTCCCGGTGTTACACCCGCAGCGCCGGCCGCACACTTAGCGCAGCGCAGGCGGCCGTGCCCGGGCCGGTGCCCGCGCTTGTGGCGCTTGGTGTGGGCGGCAGAGCAGAGGGCAGGAGGAGGCTCAGGGACAGAGACTTACTGCTGGGCCGGGTCGGGCGGCTGCCCGCTCCTTGGCGCATAAGGCGGCCCTGGGCGCCCACCCTGGGGACAGCCCAGCCTGGGAACAGCGCAGCCCGGGGACAGCCCAGCCCGGGGACAGCCCAGCCCGGGGACAGCCCAGCCCGGTCCCACGCGGGGGGCAAGCACAGGCGCCCCCAGCCCTCCTCCGCCGTCTCCCAGCTTCACAGCACCCACCACCCTCCTCCAGGAGGCCCTGAGCCCGCGCCGCCCGTGGCAGCCGTGAGCTCATGGCGCCGCCTGTCCTTTGACTTCGTGGCCCCCGACGGGCTGTCGCCGCGGCACAGGGCCTGCGACCTGCCTGCCCAGGCCCCTCGGGCTCCACACACGGTGCCACGGGCTCCTCGGCGCGGGGGCCGGCGAGTGCCCGTGCATGGACCGCCACGGCCCTGCGTCTTGGGAAACGACACTAACCACTTCCCTCTCGGGAATATGTCCCCAGGTTCCTCCATCTGGCACCCGGCGTGTCGACAAGCAGCCAGAACTGAAGACAAAAACAAGGTTGGTGGAATCCACTGCTTTCTCAGATGTATTCTTCACACTCGTGTGATTGTCATACAGTTAAGAGGGTGCTGACCAGCTTCTTCAGACTCAATGGCCAAGGGGACAATACCCAGCATGCCACGGGGGTACCCAGCATGGCACGGGGACACCCAGATGCCACAGGAGACACCCAGCACCGGTTTAGCTGAGTCCCCAGAACCGTCACGCCCGGGGCCAGGCCCTGTGCTCCCACTGCCTGGGGACCCAGGGCAGACCCACCCTGTAGGTGCCAGGACGGCATCTGTCCCTGAACCCAGGGCCTGGGACGTGGGGGCACGGGGGAGGACAGGGCCACGTGGCAGCCGTCCTCCCAGGTACACAGAGCGGGGAGGCTGCGGGGGCAGCTGGGGACGCTTCCCACGGCCGCTGTGACCGTCAGCGCAGATGCTGCCTGAGCAGAGCAGGGACGAGCCCTGCGGTCCCGGCTCAGGGGGGTGAACGCGGGCAGGGCTGTGCTCCTTCCGTCCCGGGTCAGGGCTGCGTCCTGCTGGCCCCCGGCGCCAGCCCCGCTTCCATCGCCTCCGCCGCTCTCAGAAGGACCCTGTGGCTACGTGGGGCCACCCGACAGTCCCCAGGACCGCCCCTCAGGCTCCGCAGTCCCATCGCCCAGTCCCTTTGGTGTCACCCACGGGAACAGTCACAGGCTTGGGAGATGGGGACGCGGACATTGTTGGGCTTCCCTGGACCCCCCGCACTCACAGGTCTGCCAGCGCTGGCCCCTGGGTTCTGGACCTGGCTGCTGCGCTGGCCTCGGGGCCTGCAGGAGCGCAGCTGTCAGCCTGGAGGCCAGCCCATGGTGGCCGTGGTCGCTGTCCCAATGGAAGGGAGGCCCCCGAACATGGCAGGGACAGAGAAGGAGGAAGGTGTCACCGCCTGGGGCTGCACAGCCAGAGCGGGCTTCCTGGGCCGTCCTTGCAGGTGCTGTGGGGACATTGGGGCAGAGGCCGGCAGCCTGACAACAGCTGCCCCCTCCATGCTGTGCCCGGCGCTGCTGGGGCTGGGGGCCTGCCCTCCGTGTCCTGGGACAGGACGCAGGCCCCGGTCATGCCCTGCCTGTCCCTCCTTTCACCCTCCCTTCGTCCTAGCCCTGCCCCAGCCCCTCAGGGGCTCTTCTGTCTCCCGCGAAATGAGAACAAGCTCCGGGGCCTGGGCCGGCCAGCTGGGGCCACGCGTGAGTGGACAGAGCAGGCACACATGGTTTTTACAGTCGGGTCCCTTGGAGATCATTCTCCTGGCCAGCTGGCCACTCGGGACTGGACGGCAGGAGGAGAAAGCGGTACTTCTGTTCATCACATGAGAGCCAGTTAACGAGCACGAGCCAGGCAGCCGGTCAGCTCTGGGCATCTCTAGAGGGCCGTCAGCCCCTGGGAAACACAGCAGAGGCGGTGTGGGCCTCGCTAACTCCCTCTGAGACCGGCCCCCAGCTGGGGTGGCGCCTGTTACCTGGGAATCCGGAGGAGAGCTGACTAGCTCACCGTCTTGGGGGTGTGCTCAGCCGTTAAAGAAGTGTGCCCCGTGTCAGGCTCTGGGGGCACCAGGAAACCCAGAAGCCAGTTCCCTCCTTGCCATTGGAGTCCTGCCATGCTTCTGCCCAGCTGTGTGACCTTGGACAAATCACTAGCCCTCTCTGAGCCTCCGCCCATTGCCTTTACGTGGAGATCAATGGATATCAGACCTCTCGCACAGTCACACTTGTGTGTGGCATTAATGAGAACCACTGCCCAAATCGCTGTTGTAGCCAGTGCTTCCCCGGTGCCAGGCTGAGGTCGAATGGGGCCCATGCACCTGTGTCGGTATCACACGGCCCCAGATAACAACCGCATTGGGTGTAATTGTGAAGCTCCTCCGGGCACGCGGAGTCAGAGCAGGGAGAGTGAGAGTCCCAGTGTCCTGATTCTGGGGACCCCCCAGTCGGCTCCCCACGTCTGCATTCAGTGACCGGGAGGCGCTCTGCTCCTATCGTCTTTCCACAGGGCTGGGAACTGGACACAGAGGGGCGTGCGTGCAGCCCCCGCCGCTGGCTCGGGACTGCCCTAAATGTGCTGGGGCCGACCGGGCCGCAGGCTGCTGCCCACAGCCCAAGTGCTTGGTCATGGCCGAGCCCACGTAACCTGGTGCGGCCCCTCCCGTGCCAGGAAGCATTCCCGGGGCCCGGGGGCCAGCCCCCAGGTGAGCAGCTTCCTGTCGTGGGAGCAGCCTGAACTGAAACAACGTCAGGATGATGTGTCAGAGCCGAGCCCTCACAGGCTGCATCTCTGAATTGTCAGAGACGGGAAACCCCTCCGGGAGGTTTCTCCATGTTATAGACAAGGAAGCTGAGATGCAAAGGTTTTTCAAATGTATAAAATGTATGCATACGTTGTTTGGCCAGTAAAATAGGCGACTTGGCCACAGGGACATGGAGAAAAACAGACCCTCTGTGCCCTGTCTCAGAGTGGCACCATCTTCTTTGCAAACGACATCATGGGGTGTGATGTCTTACGTGGGGGTGACCGAGGACTCAGGACTGCTCTGTGGGGTCAGGCTGAGTTCCGTGGAGAGACCCCAGCCCCTGCCGGCCTTTGGAAGCCCGTGGTCTGGGGGACAGGCAGACCCCTGAGTCGATGCCCCGTCCAGCATGTAGAGCTGGGGACAAAGGGCCTGGGGAAGCAGGGCAGGCCTCCCCGAGGAGGCGGCCCCACACTGTCCTGGAGGACGCCCGGGCCACGAGCAGGGACACCGAGGGGTGGGCAGCACTGGCGAGCGAGCCAGTGAAGAGGCGGCCAGCAAGATCCCGCCCACTCCCTGTTCGCTTCCTCGCAGGTGCAGACCCAGGTTTGCACTCAGGCTTGCCCGGGCACCCCCGTGTGCCTTGCAGGTTTGTGTGGCCTGGCGTCTGGTCCTGGTGTCGTGCCATCCTCACTGCTATCGTGCCGAGTGTAGGAGGAGCTGGGTGTCCTCCACTGGGGAGGGCAGGGCTCCACGGTCTGTGTCAGTGTCCTGGGATGCTGTACAAAATGCCAAGACCAGGGGCTAAACGGCAGAGACTCCCTCCCTCCCTGTGCTGCAGGCCGGAGTGTGAGGTGCCCGTGTGGGCAGCTTGGTTCCTCCTGAGGCCGCCTTCCTTGGCATGTGCCTGGCCATCTGCTCCCTGTGTCCTCACGTGGACGTCCCTCTGTGTGTGTCTGTGTCCTCACCTCCTCTTCTTATAAGGACCCCAGTCAGGAAGGACCAGGCCCCCCCCCCCATTTTAACTTAGTTATGTCTTTAAAGGCTGCGTCTCCAATACAGTCACATTCTGGGGTGCTGGAAGTTAGCACTTCGACATGAGTTTTGGGGGTACACAAATCAGCCTGTAACATGGCCCCTCCCAGGTTGCCGGTACCACTGTGGTGGGTGTGGACGACCGAGAGGAGCTGGACAGAATAAGGGGGGGGGAACCTGCTTAGGAAACGAGAGAGGAGGCCGAGGGAGTGGTGTGGGGAGAGGGAGGGCCGAGTTCTTAGCTGGGGAGGCCCTTTGTGGGGGGGTTCCACTTAGATAGGGTGGTGTGTCGGGGGTGTGGGAAAGCTAGGTGTGGGGTGGTGCAGGCAGGGGTGGGGGCTGGAGCAGGAGAGGGCTGTGGCGCTGCCAGGTCACGGCCCGCTGCTGGGGATGGACACAGGTACAGCGAGTGGGGTGGGAGCTGGAGGAGGAGCGGGTCCACGCAGAGGTAGGGTGGGCCTGGTGCGGGGAGTGGGGGGCCATCACCTCGGGGGGCAGGGCTGTGGTCGGGAGGGAGCAGGGCAGGAGTGGTTCCAAACAGCAGTGGGCACTCGAGCAGGTTACATGTGACGGCCACTGGCCGTGACCGAGGGCTCAGTGGTGAGTGGCCAGCGGTGACCTCAGGAGGGTTTTGAAGGGATACCTGGGGTGTGGGACAAGCGCAGGGTTATTGCAAGGGCTGCTGGTGCTGAGAAAGGCATTGGGGGGAGGGTGGTCAGAGGGGTGTGAGGGGCGGGGCCCTGGAGTCGGGCAGGAGGATGGGGTTTAGGCCCATGAGATTGTCCCAAAGTCTGACAACAGAGCCCAGGGTGGTAGGACGAGCTCCCACACATCCCCGTAACTTAGACGGAAAAGAACAGCATTAAAATTCTGGGAACGAGAGGCGGCCTTTGTCCTTGAGCTCACAGAACCATTGGAAAAGGAATCGCTTGCTCTTGTTCTCCCAAAAACAGATAATTTTCGCGCCATGAAAGCTTGGTGACCGTCGCAACTGAGAGCGTTCCTGCTTTGCTTGTAGCTTGTGTCACCCACTGTGTCCGTTTGATTATAGCTTTCCTGTCATCCATTCAAGCCTGCCTCTTTATTTTAAGAGTTCTTTCAACCGTCTTGTGAGCCGGCATTCTGTTGGCATGTGACTGTGACAGTTGCCTCTGGCAGGATCTTCCCATTGACACGTGCTGATTTCAGCCTCCTTCTGTCCCCCTCTTTGCCAGGAAACCAGAACTTCCTCGGAGAGCATCATTTCGGTACCTGCCTCCAGCACCTCAGGCTCTCCCAGCCGTGTGATCTATGTAAGTGAGATTCTTTCTATGGAGCGTGGGGAGGGGCTGGGGCCTGGGGCCATCAGGTGTGGGGCCAGCCCTGCCAGCCACTTTCGGAGGCTGACTCGGAGCCTTTCTTCAATGAGACGTAGCATCTGACCCAGCAGCCCCCTGGTTATGTGGCGACAAGTGCACAAAAGGCGTGCTCACGGCTGCTGTCGTGATGGTGTGAGAATGACTTCCCTTCCGCGTCCAGCAGCCAGGGCTCTCTGGCACATGCAGGCCCGGGCAGGCGCTGTGACTCCCGGGGCAGATCTGTGGTGTTACCGTGGAAAGTGTGCCTGACGTGCTCCTAGAAGCATGTTAAGTACAACATGTATTGTGATCCCATTTTTGTTGGAGAGTGTGTGTGTATGTGTGAGTGTGAGTGTACGAGTTTGGACAAAAAAACATGAGGTCGGACAATTGAGTTCGCAAACTTGTGGCAACAATGTTGCTAACCTTCTTTGATACCAGAGGGATTATTCATTATGATGTCGTACCAGCTGGACAAACAGTTAACCAAGTTTACTATTTGGAAGTGCTGAAAAGGCTGCGTGAAAAAGTTAGACGACCTGAACTTTTCGCCAACAATTCATGCCTCTTGCATCACGACAATGCACCAGCTCACACAGCACTGTCTGTGAGGGAGTTTTTAGCCAGTAAACAAATAACTGTATTGGAACACCCTCCCTACTCACCTGACCTGGCCCCCAGTGACTTCTTTCTTTACCCAAAGATAAAGGGAATATTGAAAGGAAGGCATTTTGATGACATTCAGGGCATCAAGGGTAATACGACAGCTGAGATGGCTATTCCAGGAAAAGAGTTCCAAAATGGCTTTGAAGGGTGGACTAGGCACTGGCATCAGTGCATAGCTTCCCAAGGGGAGTCCTTCAAAGGTGACCGTAGTGATATTCAGCAATGACGTATGTAGCACTTTTTCTAGGATGAGTTCTCAAACTTAATTATCCATTCGCGTGGGTGTACTCATGTGTGTATGTGTTCGGGTGCATATATGTACACGCATGCATTTGTCGTACTTGTGTGTGTTCACACATGGTGTACGTGTGTTCGCATGTATGCATACACGTATGCACGTGTTGGTGTGCACAGAGCATCCATGTATTTGCGTGCATGCATAAATGTGTGCGTGCATGTTCATGGCACACGTGTATGCGTACACATGTGATTGTGTGTGTGTGTGTGTTCGTGTGTATGCATACATGGATATCTGTATGTACTTTTAGGCCAGAGACTGAGTCTCACTGTCTGGTGGCACCAGTGCCAGGCATGTCACAGGCCCCACCTGTTTGACCAGGGAAGTGTCCCATGGGACCATCTCCCCCACTTTGTCATGAGGCAGTGGGGACTCAGAGAAGACACTTCTGTGGCTGGGCAGCAGGACCTAAGCCCGTGTGACCATGAGGGCTCCTGCCCCTGTGGCTTTCACCCCTTGTTCCCGTTTCACCGTCGCCGGGAGCTGGGGCACCCTCAAACTCGTGTCTCCCCACGGCGGCCAAGTGCCTGCCCGCTGCACATGGATGGGTCTCACCGTGCCTGCTCTGCTCTTTGTCTCCTTGCAGGCGAAGCTGGGAGATGAGATTCTCGACTACAGAGACCTGGCTGCTCTTCCTAAAAGCAAGGCCATCTATAACATCGACCGCCCCGACATGATTTCCTACTCGCCCTACATCAGCCACCTGGCGGGAGACAGGCAGAGCTATGGCGAGGTACGGCCCCGCCGATGTCCTCGGGCCGGCGCCTCCCTTCTATCCTCACTGGTCTGCGCTGACACTTGGCCTTCATCACCCCCCCCCCAGAGAAGCTGTGCACCCCCTCTTTAGATAATGCCCAGTGTGCGCTGCCCCGACGCCCCCTGGCAGATGGCGTGCAGCACGCTGAGGGCTGAGTCTACAGAAGCCCCTGCAATGGGGCAGAGAGCAGGGGCTGGTGTTTAGGAAAACGATAGGAACACAGTGCGAGTCCCGTTGTTTGCTGAGGCGTGGGACGATTTTCTTAGTGTGTGGAATGTTCATTTTCCTTTATCCAGAACATTCTGGGCCTGCTCCGCCCTCGCCCGCCACGGCCTGCTCCTCTGTCCTGTGCCTTCTTTGAGCTGGTTGAACCCCAGGTGACTTACTCCCAAGGATCCCTGTGGGCAGCGTCCTTTCCTGCCGACTTCTTAGTCACAGCTGCCCTTCTCCATTCAATGAGGGGTGCACTGTCGGTTTCCCCATTTCTTTTGGTGGTTTTGAGATTTCAGTGTGACCATGGTGCCTGGGATGGAAGAGCATTTGCCAGCTGTCATCTTGAACGTGGGTGCCATTTGTGTGTGGGTGGCCGGCACGGGGCTCTCCTGGGGGCAGGAGCTCTCTGTCTCTCCACGCATGTCCCTGGCCCCTCCTGTTTGATTTTCTTGCTAAGGGCCTCTTGGGTTAGTGGGGCTGGGGCTCCAGGGGCTCTATGCTCGAGGGGATGGCCCAGCTGATATCTGGGCACCTTCTGCAGTCACAGCGCTGAGCACAGCTGTGGAGCACGAAGGCAGGGCAGGAGGGGGAGGGGGACCCCGCTTTCCCTGCTCAGAGGCCAGCAGGTGCCCTTCTGACTGGCTTCTGCCCCTTAGAACACACGGGACCCCAAGAATCTGGGTGATAAGTTCCATTAGGAGCGGCCAGTGTGGGGGACGGGAAGGGAGGGCCCAGAGCTGCCCCCACCTACCACGTACCTGAGTTGGGCAGGGGCCTCCTCATCCAGCATCTGGTCTAAATTCTGGTGGAAGGCACTGGAAGAGGGTCAGAGAGGTCAAGTGGTTGGTGCGGCCCCGGTTCCCTAGAGCAAGTGTCTGTGGAGCAGATGGTGCTCACCTGCCCTAACGCGGGGTGCCTGGGGTGGGTTAGGCCCCGGTGCCACCACCGCAGAGCTGGACCTCACCCCACACCTCAGGAATCCAGGGCTCTCTCTTTCTCTGGGCCCTTTTCTCTCTTTTCTAGAGAAAACAGGGTGATGGGTTCGTAGGATGTAGCCACCCCATGCCCTGAGCCAACAGTCTTCCTTTTGGAAAACTGTCTTCTTGGGAGCACAGTGAGGTGCTAGGGGTGGGCCAGGATGGGGACAAGCTTCAAAGTTGGCACAAAGCAGTGTCCCGGGACCTCTTTCTTGGGGTGCCATTGACTGTATTTCTCCAAGAAGGGGGTTCTGGAGCCCCGTGCTGGGTCTCGTGTTGGGTCCCCCTCCCGTGTGGAGGGGTCCTGTCGTGTGAGTGTGTCTGTGCCCCGAGCTGTCTCTCCCACAAGTGGCCTGGTGCCCGGTCGCTAACAGGCTCCCCCTGTTGTACCCACAGTCCCCTCAGTTACTCTCGCCAACGCCGACTGAGGTAACCGTCGCCCAGCCCACCCCCTGCACTGTTTGCTCATGGTGCTGCCGCCCGGGTTATAAAGATAACCGCCCACCACCCCCAGGAGGCCCGCCGGGGCTCTTGACTGTGGCGTCTGCAGCCACGGCGCTCAGTGGCTTCAGGTGCCCTCCTTGGTGTTGGTTATTTTTATAATCATGTCTCGCCTGCATGCTTCCCTGACGCGTCTGCCGGCCTTGCAAACGCGACACCTGGGACACACAGTTCTTGAGGTCTGGGTCACAGCTTCCTCAGAGAAAACATCCAGGAGTCCGGGGTGGCCTGGGACCACCTCGTGTGCCTCCGAGTGGGACACATGGGAAGTCCTCACAGAAATACATCCTGGAAGTGTTTCTTTATCGAATGGCATCCATAATTAGCAGCCCTCGTTTTTCCTACTTCTCCAAATTCATCGGTGACATAGAGAGCTGCCACCCAGACTCCAGTCTGCATGAGCATCAAACTGTTGGATCCAGGGTGTGACAAGGAAGCCGTGCAAGTGGCCGGCGCGCCCCGGACAGCCTAGGCGAGGAGACAGGACAGCTTCAGGGTGCAAACTGGCCTGTGCAGGAGACACCCAGAGACTAGACAGCAGGGCTGTAGCTGCCCAGGAGAGTGCATCTCCATGGCTGGGCCAGGCCAGAGGACTCAGGGTGCAGCACAGGCGGGAGCCCGCAGGTGTGATACCTGCACAAGGGCTGGCCCGAGCTAAGTGTGGAGGTGGGTGCCCAGCAAGCTTCAGGGACAGTGGCTCGGCTGGTTGGCCGCAGAGTCAGCCCTAGGAGGCGGAAGGTAAGCTCGGAAAGGCGTGGGAGCCCTGAGCGCCAGACCCAGACTCGCACTGCTCATCCCCACACCGGGCTGGGCTCTGGCGTGACGCAGGCCGACATGCGTACCGTGGTGGGCTCGGCAGACTGCTCTTCCCCTCACACCATGTGCCATGCCATCTCACGCCACCTGCCGCCCGCTCAGACTGCTGCAAACAGTTGCCCATCCTGCTTGAATGGAGTCTGCATTGTCAGTGCTTGTGGGTCTGACTCAACCGGGCTTCTGGGCCCCGAAGGGCACCCTCCTACCTCCCACGCCCAGGGAGCCCCCATCAGGCTGGGGAGGACACAATCTCCGTGGTTCTCAAACTGTGTTCCCAGGAGCTTTGGGTGCCTGGAAGGATTGGGCAGCAGGGGGTGAAGGATGGAGGTGGAACCAGGGGCCTTCACCACCTCTGTAGGTGCCCCAGCTTCAAGGTGGGCCTGGCGGAGGGTGGGTGGGGCCCTGCCCCCAGTACCTGCTCAGGCCTACGGGAGTGTCAGCACCACGGCCAGGCCCCCAGGGGGCTCTCAGATGTGCCCTGGCAGGTGCAGGGGGTGCTTTCGGGGCCATGTTGAGTCAGCCTCTTGGGTCAGGAGAGCAGACGCCGCGGGGGGTGGCTGGGCGGGGAGGGTGGGCAGTGCTCCCGGCTTCGGGCTTCACCAGGCTGTCTTCCCTCCCAGGGGGACCAGGACGACCGCTCCTACAAGCAGTGCCGGACCTCCAGCCCGAGCTCCACCGGGTCGGTCAGCCTGGGCCGTTACACCCCGACCTCACGGTCGCCCCAGCACTACAGCCGTCCAGGTACTTGGCCCCCCCGGCTTCCTTTACCCCCAAGGAAGCTGTTCTTCTGGTCGGTTTTCCTCTTGTGAATCTGCCTCTTATACACAACTGGAGCAATGGGTGGCGGGTGTAGGGTTGCCAGTAGGTGAGGGAGAGCCCGTCTATGTGGCCACGTAAAGGCAAGGCCCTCGTATCCGGGTGGGGAGGTTAACTGCAGAGGCAGCTGGTTAACCTGCGGGGCAGAGGAGCTTCAGGCAGCACTGAGCCCTCAGAATCTAGCTAACGTAATAAGTGTTTCAGGAGGAGAGATGTCAGGACGATAAAATCACGTAGATGGAAGGAGACCAGAAGTCAGTTCCGAGCTCGTGTGGGTGTGGGAAAGTTTGAGCGGTGAAGGCAAAATCAATAGCCAGAAAATAGTCAGAACGGCCATTGACACTTCACCTGTAGCTGGGTTGGTGGCCCCAAGGACAGCCGCCCCGTGGGACAGTTGGGGAGAGGCCGCGGCCAGTCGGCTCCCATCGGGACACGCCCTGTGGAGGGTCCTCCGTGCCCCGTCCCACCTCATTCCCTGCCTGGTGCCCCGCTGTGCACTGCTGTCCTTTAGCTTCCCAAACTCCTCATCAGCCTCAGCGTGTGGAAGCCTCAGGGCCGCTCCACACACAAAAAGGACGCTGCCTTTTTGAGGGATTCTTCCCAGCTGCTTTCCCCTTGGCCAGCTGCTGCATGACTCCATCTTCACGTCCATGGGCGACAGCTCTCAGTTTTGCAGCCTTGTGGAAAAATCACAACTCGTTCATTTGCAAAGTTCTTTTCATTGGCTTCTTTCAGCGTGCCTGGTACATCCTGCTCAAAGATAGAGGTTTGGAAATGGATGAGTGAGCGAGTGAGGGAGTGAGTGGATGAGTAAGTGGATGAATGAGTGAGCGAGTCAATGAATGAATGAGTGAGCGAGTGACTAAGTGAGCAAGTGAATGGATGAGTGAGTGAGCGAGCAGGCGAGCAGGAGAGTCAGGGAGTAAAGGGTAGTCGGCCTCTCTGACGGCCCCTCTGCTGACCCCTGACCACCATACTTCGGGTCACCTGGGCTGTGGGCTGTCCCCAGCCGGGTGGTAACCCAGGAGAGCCAAGCACTGAATCCCGGCCGGTGCGGCTGCGTGATTGTAGGTGAGAGTCCGTGCACACCCTGGGCTGACCAGCTGCTCCCCACCTGGGTCCTTGATCCCAAAGAGCCCCCAGGAGGAGTAACAGGCAGGGCCAGACGTGCCCGTCCAGCAGCCCTGGGGGCTGCCACCCTGTCCCCCAGAGGGCAGGGCTTCCTCCCTCCGAGCCTGGAGCAGACTGGTCTAAAGCACATTTGATGACTCCCCTTCAAAAAGGCTGAAATCATTGGAGAGAGGAAGCAAACGCATTCCTAGCAAGTGGGCCTAGGACTGTTCTGTGGCTCTGCGGCCAGCGAGTGCGGGGTGGGCTCTGACTTGCTCTCTGTTGCCCTGCAGCTGGTACTGTGAGTGTTGGTACCAGTAGCTGCCTGTCCCTGTCCCAACACCCAAGCCCTACATCCGTGTTCAGACATCATTACATCCCCTACTTCCGAGGTAAGGCGCGCAGTGCTGCGGGCTGTGGGTGCTGGCAGGGTGTCCGCCACCCTCTGTCTCGTGTCTGTGTCACCGCATGGCTCCCCCAAGCCCTGTGTCTCACGCCTGTGCTCCTCGCTCTGTGTCTGTGAGTCCAGCTCTGTTCCTGTCTGTGTGTAATGACCCTGGGAGGAAAATGC